>NC_092204.1:82678231-82699565 GCF_043381705.1 Parasteatoda tepidariorum | reverse complement strand
TACCGGTTTCCCCATAAGGGATATGGCGCAAAATCAAGATAGCATAGCACACTGTAAATAGAATGTTTTGTAATGTGTAGGTACGTGTGAAGAATATAAAAGGGAGTTTAGGAAAATCTCTTATTTGTTTCTTTTCGGTTTTCCCTTTCTTATTCTTAGCATTTTTTCCCGTTAGTATTCCTTTAATTTCCTTAATTTTTTTTTAGATTCGATAAGAGAGGAATAAATAATTACGTTTTTCCTACATAAATTATTTTCTTACATTAAACTTTAATTACTAAGAATTATTACATTACTAAGAATGTTTTAACGTTTTATTTATTCATTTCATTTGTCTTTTTAAAGAAATTAATTAGGCTTTAGAAAAAGACTGGAACATGTTGTCGTGCCACAATGTCATTATGTGTAGAGTTCATGTGTTTTTTTTACCAGGATCCCAGGGAAAAGTAAAGGCAAAAAGTGTAGGAAATAGGCGAATTTAAATTTCATTCAGCTAATAAGCAGTATTTTAAATATTAATCAATTCTATAATTCATAATTATGAAAATAAGGAAAAGAACGTTGTCGATTTCCTTCGATTGTAACAACAAAATGGCTTCTGCTCTTGGAAATATTTCTACGAAATTACTAAATTTTTTGAAATACAAACGGAGAAAAAGATGAACTTGAAAATTTTAATAATTTGAATTAATGAATTATTCTTGAAATCAATGAAATCGTTAAACACTGAGGATAATTCTCTTGGTATGACTCCATAACATAAAATAATTTTGGTATTCATTTTGAACGAAAAAAAATAGTATTTAAAAACAGTTTTTTAGTAACTTCGGCCTGATTTTAATGCTTACAGATATTTTCTGAAGTTTTTCTTTGTCAAAAGACATTTCTTACATATTCAACTTCATTCAAACAACACTATTGCGGCTGATTAATCAGCCCATTTTTGAAATCAATTATCGAATAATTATTTGTCCTACCAGAAAGCCCTTTTTAGTTAAAAAAAGTTTTCAATTTAATTTAGAGAATAAATTAAAAAAAATAGTTTGAATGTTGAATGTTTGAATGTGAAAATGAAAAAGTACACGAAAAATATTTCTTCTTTTCTCTCTCTATCTAAAAGCAAAAATCTGGAAGCATATTCGCAAATAACTCACAAATGACAGCACCGATTTAGATCGAGTTTTTATTTTCAGCATTTTACAAATTTTAGAGGGGTGGTTTCTAAACAATAATTTTTTTCGGCATTAAGTGGTTCAGGTACAGTATCGAAAATATGAAATTTTTTTGAGAAGAACATTGTTAAAGATAAAAACGCTTGATGTCAGGAAAACACCATTTTTACAAAATATATATAAAAAAAATAGAAACCGCACGGGAAAAAATTAAGAATCCTTGAAGCTCGCTAAACTCATTGTTTTTAAGTGCAGAAATGAAGCGTGCTAGAAAGAAATAGATTGTTGGTGTGAGTGATAACTTGATAAAGCAGTCGCTAACGTAGGATCCGCATAACCGATAAGTTTAAGATCAGTCACTGGATATAAAAAGCGAATAGATGCCCCAAATGTACAAAAAATATCTATTTGAATAATACATACATTTAAGACTTAGATAAGTTAACCCTCAACTCATGGTTCTCAGTATTCAGAAAAGATAAGATTTTAATAGCAAAACTCTTTCGTGTAGGTTTTTAAAAGTATATAAAATTCGCGATCGCAACGAACTATAGGGGGCGTTGTTGTATGAGACGAATTCCTGCGATTTCCATATGAACAGTCATTTAGTTGCTCTGGAGACGTCTTTAATGTAGCATGCAGCATTATAACGCTCCTTCTTTGCTGTGGCTTATTAAATTTAATAAAGGAAAATGTTTGATATTCTTTCGTATGCAAGCAAAAACAAAAAAGTATCTCTTTTTATTAGCGAAGGAACATCCAAAACTCATCGGAAAAATATTCGTAAATAAACAGAAAAATAATATGTGTCTTCTTATTAGAGTTAAAACCTAATGCCTGCGAAATCATTGCACTAAATTTATTGATATAAAATAAAAAGCCTATTTAAACTTTATATTCCATAGTTTTAAGAATTATATTACTTCAAACATTAAAATAAGCAAAAAGTACACATAAGCTCATAATTTTATATAATTTAATTTTTCAAAAAAAGTTTTTATCAAAAGATTTTAAGTTTCAATAAAAATCATTATTTGGAAACTAAAAAACGTAAAATAAAGAATGCTAACGGGACAAAAAAAATAATTCTAAAAATTCCTTACATTAAAAAAAAATGTTCATGTTTTTTTTTAAAATTTATAATCGGACGTAGAAAACCACTCTATAGAAAATCATCATCAAATAAGAAAAAAAAAATATTTACAAGTAAATTTTTGTTGTGTAATGTAACAAATGTTGTATTTAAGTAAAAATTACAACACTTACCTGCTTTATAAATCCGGAGAATTCCAAAATGATATGTTCTTAATTTGAAAACTTTATTCTCAAATAATATATACATAGATTATCTCTTTATTACTTTAAGATGACATACCGCACAATAAAGTTTAATTATTGCGTGAGCTCGATATGAATTTCAATATGTAACTTAAAAACAGAATAGCTAAATTCTAGTTTAAATTTATCATTCAGAACTAAAAAATACTTACCAAGAAAACGATAAAAATTTATTAATAATCAACATAAATGGTATTATTTCAAGTAATTCGTATGATTCTTTATTGCTGTTTTTCGAATTATATAGATTCAGAAATATATACTATTCCATAACTATTACAGTTCTGCGCGTTCTGAAATCACATTTATTCATTGGCATAAACTAAGCTATGTTGACTTCACTTTAATTTGTAATGAATTAAGACAAAAAAAATTTTACACTAATATTTTACTAAATTATAAAAAATTTTACACATCTGTAACTGTATGCGATCACGAAATCGGAAGTTATTGGTTGCAAGCTTGTTAATAACAGAAAGGTAAAAATTGTAGAGAAATTGTTCTTCAAATGTTTGACGAGTTCTGTTTCAAAAAGATTTATCAATGTTCTGATGAGTTTTTTCAAATTCTTCTGCCTTTTCCTTAAGGAAAGTTTGCTTCTTATTTGCCAAATCTTTCAGAAACAGAACACGCCAAACATTGGAAGAAAAATTTTTCAATAATTTTTAATTTCTATTATGAACTAACTTGCAGCTGATAACTTCAGATTTCGGGATCGCATACTGTTACAGATGTGTTTATTGCGGTAAAATACTTCTTTTTGTCTTCAATTTATTACAAATTAAAGCGAAGTAAACATTTCTTACTTTATTTCAATGAATAAATATGTTTTCAGAACTTGCAGAACTGCAATGGTTATAGAATATTCTTCTTCTTTATAGAATAGTCTATATTTCTATATCTATATAATTCGGAAGACAACAATAAAGAATCATCCGAATTACTTGAAATAATATCATTTGTGCTGATTATTAATAAATTTTAATCGTTTTCTTGGTAAGTATTTTTTAGTTATGAAATGAATAATTTCAACTAGAATTCAGCTTTTCTGATTTTAAGCTGCAAATTAAAATTCATATCGAGATCTTACAGTTATAAAATTTTACTGTGCAGTATGTTATCTAAAAGTAATGAAGGGATAATCTATGTATATATCATTTGAAAATAAAATTTTCAAACGAAGAACATTTTATTTGGAATTCTCTGGATTTATATAGCAAAATAAGTGTTATGACTTTTATAATAAAAAATTGGCTTGTAAAAAAATTTTTTTTTTCTATTTTGATGATAGTTCTCTACAGAATGGGTTTTTAGGTCTGATTAAGAACTATAAGAATAAAAAAAAGAAAAAAATATGAAAGTTTTTTTATTTCAATACGAGGAATTTTTAGGATCGTTTTTTTATCATAAGAATTTTTAATTTTACGTTCTTTAGTTTATAATTTTTTGATAAAACTTGTTTCAAACTACTTTTTTTTGAAAAATTAAATGGCATAACATTATGTGCTTGTGTATTCTTCTTGGATATTCTAATGCTTGAAGTTATATATGATTCAGAAAAGTATGGAATAAAAATTCAACTGGAACTCAGCTATTCTGTTTTTAAGTTAAATATTGAAATTCATATAGAGATCTTGCAATTATAAAATTTTATAGCGTGATATATTATCTTAAAGTAATGAAGGGATAATCTATGTATATATTATTTGAGAATAAAGTTTTCAAACGAAGAACATATCATTTTGGAATTCTCCGGATTTATAAATCAGGTAAGTGTTATAATTTCCATAATAAACATTTATTAGTACGATTTTTTTTTCTAATTTGATGATAGTTCTCTATCGAATGATCTTCTACGTCCGATTGAGAATTAAAAAAACATGAAAGCTTATTATTTTAATTTGAGGAACTTTTTGAATCCTTTTTTTAAGCTTAAACAAATTTATAACAGTTAAAGTTCGTTTCGTTCATGCGAAAACACCCTGACAAATAAACTTCATTGGCTCTCATGATTAATAATAGTAAATAAATGCATAGTTCAATTTTGACTAAGTGGCTAATTTGATTTATCATTCATCAAGGATATCATTGAGATAATTAGCATATTTGCTTCTTTTTATGTTGGCATATGCTTTACTAAAACTTTTAATAACAAATTTACCACGATAGCATACGAGCATGACCAAAATTAAATCCACTCTCATTTAATCTATACGTGTTTATTATACTTTATAAGATTTTTGACTGTATAATTTGAAATCTCGAAATACTTGAAAATATACTTATATGAAAAAGGCTGACCAGCTGGTCACTGGAGGCTAGCTAGTTATAGAATATAATGTATTTGTAAATTCTACCTACTTTAACATTATGGGGATAATATTAAATTGGCGATTGTGCTCATTATTTTTTGCATCCATATAATTGATTTAAAAGTTAAAATAAATGTCTGAAATATTAATTAAAAGGAAATAACAATTTTCTTTAGTTTAATTACATCGGTTTTGAGTGTCATTAGAAATGGAAATGGAAAAATTCATATTTATCAATTCTAACGCAATATTAAATTTTTTCACTAAACATAAAAGAACCAATTAAGCAGACAAAGACATTTTTCGCATCCTCATAATTGATTTGCAGCTTGAAATAAATACCAAAAACAATTTTGTAAAACATCAGAAAACATTAAACAATGAAAACAAATATAACAAACTTCACAATTGAAATCGTTTTAAGAATAACATTATTTAATAAAAGCTCTTTTATTTTTGAAAAAAAATAATTTCGAATCGGACTTATCTCTATTTGATGTAATGAAAAATTTTCAAACGTCAAAAATAATTACATTATGTTGTACAAAAGACAATTCAGGAAAAAAAACATGAGCATCGAGATTTAAACGACATTTTAGAAGAAAAGCGAGTAAGATGAAAGAATAGTTAGATTAAATGAGAATTGTTTTGAATTCAATTATGACGATTGAAATAACGTTAAGTGAATGCATAAAGAGAATCATATTGAAGATTTTCAGCAATGTCTAGCTTTCATACCAAAGCAGACAAAGAATGTCTATGTTTAATTTGAAAGTTTTGAATCAAAATGAGAATTCCATTCAATTAGTTTGACATTGTTCATCACGCCATTGCATTTGAAAATCAGTCGTAAGTTAAATTTAGCACGAGTGTCAGAAACGATTTCGTCCTAGCTAGGATAATTTAATTTGTAATTTTAGTGAAATTAACAATTCTTTCATATCTAAGGTTTTATTGAATAGTAAAAATTAGTACTATAACAAAACTTTAATTTAGATTGATTATATATTCATATTATTTTTATTTTTTGAATGGTAAGCGATGTAAAAACTACTTATAAAAAATGTCAGGAATGATGATATTCTTGTTCGTAAATCTGAGTCTAAATTAAATTTTAATTTTATTTAAATTTTCATGAAACATTTTCTCTGATTTTGTTCCAAAGATGAAAAATAAAAAACTTCCCTCATAGGTTATTAAAAGAATACACTGTAAAAAATGGATACTCAAGTATCACGAAATTTTCTTCGTTTTTGACGAAACCGTTTCCTGCTATATGCTCAGAGCTAAAATTTCGTCAAAATGACGAAATAACTATCGCCACTTCTTGGAAACGAATTTCGTCAAAACTGAAGAAATATTTCTTCATTCTATTTTTCCCAAAAAAAAGAGCTCTTGTAGTGATTAATTTATCTAACTTCTCTACTAATCACTTTAACGTCGGCACCGTGTAGTACAGCAACACAACAAGGCACATATAGAACAGAGAGATAAACTACACCCATGCCAGAAGCGGGATTCGAACCACGGGTCTTCCAGATTCGAGGCTAACTCCTTAACGAACTACTGGTCGGCTTATTTCGTCACTCTATTTTCGAGTGTCTTTACTCTAGTTTCGTCATTCCAGTTATCAATCTCCTACAATGGTGATTGCTTACAAACCCCCCCCCCCATAAAAATTTTAAAATTATAGAGAAAAAAATTCAAGAAAAAAAACATGGTCCAAATATTTTATTTCTGACAAATATATTTCACCACAGAAAAAGAAAATCTGAGCGTAAATTCCTTTTTTACAATACCGAATGAAAGGAAAAATATCAAACAAGATGTGTTCTTTCCTTAAAGTCATTATTTTGCATACTCAAAGTTGATACGCAATATCTTTATTAATTTCCAAATTTTGATAATCTCTCCTTTTCTAGATAATACAAACAAACTCATTTTAGTAACTTTCAAAAGATATCTCTCTTTTATACGAAGAAAATTTTTTTTAATAAAATTGTATGCAGAGAAACTATTTCCGTGTTATAAATGCGAAATATTGATTTACTTTAGTGAAATCCGCAAATCCCTTGGTTATTTCAATAATAAATCTCAGTCAAATAACGCTATTCATATACGTGACAAAATCCTCTGGGAATTAAAATGAGAATAAATGTGCCGGGTAAAATTTCGAGATGCAAAATATGCTGTATTGTTGTGAGATATAAAAAGATATATATCCGCCATCCGCATAAGTCGTTCATATGCGTCAAGAAATATTTTAAACTAGTGGGCTGTGCCCCCTGTTCTCTAACGCTCGCCAATCCCCGAAAATTGCTACGCAATCTTATATGGTTTGTTTCGCAAACAAAGCTCGCTTCGCTCGCTACTAACTTAGGTACATTGCAAATGCACAAAATTCTAAGAATTCAAAACAATCATTCAAATCCATATAACAACTTTTTTTTAAAAAAAAATTACATCTTTTTAGTAAATACTAAGTCATTAAAATAAATTTGAATTCAAATAAATGACATGTAATTCGTTAAACCTATCAGAAATGTNATTGCCGCAGCTGATGCTCTCTCAGGTTATTTCCGTTTCCGTTTTTAAAAGCGCTATATGTTGAGTCACCTTAGCTAGATTTGACATGTGACATTTTTAGCGGCAATCATTGGTCGATTTTCTAGCGTTGCCATTCGGGGAGTTGTAATGAGGCTTTTTTTTGTCGCCGTGTAAGAGAAATATATATAGAGATACAAACAGTCAAGAACTTTTACGCCTACAGATAGCACTAAGGAACTCATTTTTTGTTGCATTTATACAAATGCGTAAGCTAGACTATTTCGAGTGTGGGGAATTCAAATCTGAAATTAATTTCGATTCTAAATCTACTCTTTAAAAAAAACATTTTTTGTCTATTTTTTTGTTTAAATATACAAGTTTAAAAACGTTATACATTAAATGGAGTTAAGTGAATATAGCCACAAACTTTTAGGGGGTTCAGGGCAAATGCATAGGAACCGATGATCAGAAATGTCAACATACGCGGCAATGATGCATAACTCCTTCTTTTAGATCTCAGTAACTTCGAATGAGGGCAAATTTGAAAAATTACTTTTGGGAAGTGAGCCGTATTTGGAAGATTTTAACTTTAAAGCAGAAAAAAACACCGGTGTTTCATGCTGTAACAAAACAAACATAACAAAATGTACAAAAAATATGTTTAATGAAAATCCGACGTCAAAGTGTTAACACCTTGTTTTCTTTAAATTTTTAGTAATGAACATTTCAGTTTGCTTAATCTGTTTTCAGTTTTAAAATCTTTAAACAGGCTTATTCAGTACAGTGGTTATAAACCTGGAAGGAAGGATTCATAAGGATAGAGAATAGCAAAGCAATTGCGGGTTGAAAATGTGATCTTAAGCCGAAAGTCTTTCCATTAATGACTGGCTGTTCATGCGCATTTAAAATTATACTTTTATTTGATCTAAATTTTCTTATTTTGCGCTAATTTTACTTTTTAAACAATTAATTTCAAAACCTCCATTCAAATAGACTTAGAAATACTTGTTTTATCACAATTTAATGATTTGGCAATTAATTTGGTGAGCAACTGAGTTTGTCACCATATATTTAATGAACGATAAAATAACTTATTCCAGGCTATTAAATTCAATTTTTGTGAATAAATGCTTAAAAAAAAAGTGAGAAAAAGTTAAAATCACTATAAAGGAGGTAATTTAGATGAATAAAAGTTCCGTTCAAAGCGTGTACGAGCATCGAGTACATAATGAAGACAAAGCTCTAACAAACGATGACATTTTAGTTATAGACTTCTATTTAATTTTCAATTCTTAGGTTGTAGCCCTATTTCCCTTCAACGTTTATACTCATTAAACTGAATCACCTTGTATAGACATTATGAATAGCACAGAAAATATAAGAAAAGAATTTATAATAAAAGAGAAAAAAAATAAGAAAAAATGTTTTCCATTAGAAAATTACCCATAAAGTACTCAATCAATGGCTACTTTGTTAGTGAAGAGTGCATTAAAAGATATAAGCTGAATAAATTAGTTTGCTCATAAATTGCAAAATTATCAACCACAGTTCTGATGTAAAATATCCTCAGTAGTTGACTGATCATGGGTTAGAATCCTCCTGCCCTCTAGCTAACCGCGCAAAGATTTCATGGTTTATCTCTCCATATAACGCAAATGCGGGTTAGTTCCACCAAAAAGTCCTCTACGAAGGCTAGTTAACCTCAATGCTTGATCCAGGAGCTCTCTTGTCTACTGGGTTGGGTTTAAAATCAAAAAGCTATTGAGTTGATCATTGATAGTCGCAAACTAAGGATTGGGTCAGCTATTCTCTGCTGGTTTTAAAATAAAATAAAATAATTGCAAAGTGAGGAAATCTGTAATTAATATGTAATCAATTCTGCAATTAAATAATTAATATAACTTTACGTAAATTGTATTAACTTTCATAAATTTTCGATGTTTGAAAAGCCTGGTTTTATAATAAGTATAAACTTTTAGCTATGGTATAATATTCCCCTAACTTCGATTATGTTGTTATAAATGATTTAACATTTTTATTCAACATTTTTAACTCCTTTCATATTAAACGACAGTCATAGGCATTTATGATTTTTTAATGAACACGATAATGATGCGTATTAATAATTTTTTTTACAAAAGAATACTTTCTTTCCATTTTTAGATGATAATCTTCCTCTTATTTCTGGCGACTGTGCTAAGTTTTAACTCTACTGCAACAAAAGTTGAACCATGTGATTTTAACCCGTTGTGCACCTGTCGGAAAGCTCATCACGAAGTTGTTTGCAGATCGGTTCCTTTTTCCATATTTCCACAGATGAGAAGAGCCGATATATATAAGGTAAGTTTTAAAAAAACTATTTTGAAATTTAACATAAAAGAATTAATTTGATAACCAAGGTATCTGTATAAATTGCGTTTTTGTTGGGAAAAAACGTTATAAAGATAATGATAGCATTTGTTCCTTTTAACTAGATTTTGTTTTATAAATAGCTTTTTAGTTTGATATTCTAGAGTTCCTTTTTTCGATAGTCCTTTTTATTATAATACTTTTGCTTTTAATTTTAAGTAAATGCCTTTAATTTTTATCAAAATGCTTTTGCATTTTTAACTTTTTAATACAAACAAAGCAGGGCCCTTTTAATTTTCTCCTTCAATGGCATTTTTAGGAAAACGAATCTCTTATGATTCCAGATTTTCGTTAATATTACCCAAATACGCAGGATTTCTTTTTCAATTTTTTTGTAATTTTCTTCTTAAAAACGAACAACTGGATGTTTTTACTCTTTTTCTTCTTCAGATTTTCTGTTATATCGTTAATTTTTAAATTTCATGTGCACAATATTAGGAACCCTTAAAAGTGCGTCTAAATGTCCCACTAAAATACTCATCGAAACATATTTACAATTTATTTTTTAATATCTACAATTTTGATTTATATGAAATATTTCTGTGAAGGGCTACTAAAAATAGTAAATGTCTTCTTCTCTATCTCATCTATGTGCTGGAATAAAAATCCCAGTTTTCACATTTTCAATACTAAATATAACTATTTTAAAAAATTAATATTTTTAAAATTATTTTTAAAAAACTGAGTATCACTGGTTTTGAGACTCCTAGGTTCATAGAAAGGGTTAGCCTTGGGCAAATGCTCTGCTTGCTCTATCCTAATATAGTTTTAGAATAAAAGTAATTTTTTTTAACAATTCTACATGGTATAGTTTTACCCTCTTTATTCAACATGAATATACTTATTACATTATTAAAATAAATGCACTTATTATTACATATTTAAAAGGAATGTACTTATTACATATTTCAAAGAGATATATTTACTAGAGATTTGGAAAGAATATATTTATTATTATATAAACCTTATCTCGTCACTGTTCAAATGATCTAAACTGAAATTAATAGACTTTCGTTCAAATCTACTACTTTTACAAACAGAATCTTTTCACAGTTCTAAGTTTAGAGATAGTACAACAGGGAACTATTCCAGTCTATTGGTTTCAAACTGTAAGAGAATCTTTCCAGAAAGCCGAAAACACTGTTCTCGGACAAGAATGTGCCCCCAGAGATTCGAAATTCAATTGAAATGGAATTTCGAGAGATTTAAGGAAGGAATTGCTAGAGATTCCAATTTTAGTAAAACATTTATGTAAATCTCATGGAAAATTATCTCCGGTACTTCAGAAAAGATGAACCCTGCTTTGACCAAACAGATGTAGCCATAGAGTTATTACATATTTAATAAGTTATATTAAATAATAAAGGAGTCGTATTCAAATAGCATGGTAGGTAAAGCTAATTATTCCCGAAAGGAAATTAAACACTAATTTTTAAGAACTATGATGTTTATATAATTTTCATTGTTGAAATTGAGATTGTTATATTGCATAAAAGTATACCTAGAAAAAAGTTCTGGTGAAAAAAACCGTACTGTAAAGGACCTTTTTATTAGGAAATAAAGCCTCTCCCCGTAATTCTGGAATTAAAAACCAAAATAGACGGTATTTAAACCATTCATTTGGTAATCCTTCCGTTCCTAAAGTAATGGTTCATCAGAAGTTCTAGTTTTGAAAATTACAGTTTTTATTACCACACATTTAAGTAAAAAATACAAAACTGAAAAGTAAATTTATCTGAATAAATAGTTATTACGTCATAATCTTACCAAATTTTCTCACCTATAAATAAAATCATATATTATTGTTAATTTTTTTTACTCATTACCAAAGTGCTTCAGAAAAAATTACCGAGCTTTTAGCTTTTTGCTGTTCCCATAGTACGGTAAATTATACCATATTCAGGTAATTTTGACTAAATTTTCTTCTCCGCATATTATCATATTTTACGCTAGTATTTCGTACAAGAAATATTTTGTAGGCCCTCTGTAACAAAATGAGTCACTGATATGAAACTTTTTCTTTATATTAAAAATTGCTTTACTTAATTTTGTAATTGCTTTATTTTGTATTGATGCGAAAAAACTATAATACTTATACTACTAACTATAGTATAAGACTTAACTTTGAATTTGTAAAGTTTTTTCGAGCTACTCAAGGAACATTATTTTGATTTTTTTATGAATTTCTTTACCATTTTTAAAGTATAACAGGTTACCAAGTTACGATGAATTGTTACGCATTGTATTATGCATTGCATATTTGTATGTATGGGACAATAATTCATAACTTGTAAGTATGTATCGGTAATATTTATATAATTAAATATAGTAATATTTATATCTTAAACTGAGAAAAATTACATAGTCAAAACTTCCATAACATAGTAAAATTTACCGTGTTTCTAGATGCACGGAAACGACAAAAAATCGGTAGTTTTTATCGAATTGCTTTGATGATTGTGGTAAAATTAACGATAAAATATGGTTTTGTAATACGTGATAATAATTGGTAAGTGTGATAAGATTTAATAAATCATGATATTTTTTTTAAAGTATCATGATTACTTTTATCATGTTACTTTAGAACATGGCACAAAAATCATTTATTCGGTTAAATTTACTATTTACTTTTGCATTTTTTACAAAATGTTCAGTATTAAGAACTATAATTTCTGAAACCAAAATTTCCAGTAGACCATTGTAAATGAAAGGAAAAATTACCAAAGGAATAGTTTACATACCATATAGTTTGGTTTTATTAACCACAATTATGTTTTTACCAAAAATGTCATGACCATACAATAGTAATTTCACTGGAATTTTTTCACCGTGTAAGTAGAAATATTAATGTTCATCACGCCTTCAATAGGAACTAGTAACAAGTATTATTTATTTTCTAAGGAAAAATGTTTTAACCTTCTTTTTTTGCAATTTGTTGAACATACGAAAAATTTAACGATTTACGAAAAATTTAAACAATTTTTAAAATTTTAACCGATGTATTTTAAAGATATTTTCTGTGGCAACAACCACAAAAGAATGTTGAAACTGAAAACTGTAAAATAGAAGAAAATTTCATAATCTGGAGGAAATTTGGGAAACTCGTTGAACACTTTTCACTGTTAACTTCTCAAGCATCTGAACTAATATCAGTGAAGCGAATTTAAACACGAATTCTGCCCACTCTGACAACACAGCGTTCATTAAAGAGATTTGGTTTGAATTACATGAATAGTTTTTTTGTATCCTCTAACTCAAATTCAAGAATCGTTTCTTTGTGTGGAAAACCAAGGTATTGAAAACATGCTCAGATATTAACACATCTGATGAAAACTGCGAAAAAAAAATTCCGATAAAGTAACCGTACTGTTTGGTAATGACATTTTTGGTAAAAAAAACTGTAATTCTGGCTAATAAAACTAAAATATATGGTATTTAAATAATTTATTTGGTAATTTTTCCCATTCGTATAGCAACAGTCTTCTGGTTTCTAAAATGCCAGTCTGAAAATTCTGGTTTCTAAAATTATAGTTCTGGATCTTTCTCATGGCCAACAATTTACTACAGTAAAAATACTTGCAAATAATAGTAATAACTTGCATGCTTCAATTTATTTATTTTAAAGCCTGTATTTTCGTTCAATCTTTGAAGGAAAAGGAGAAGAACTGTTACTCTTCCAACAAGTGGCTCCACCACATTTGGTAATAATACCATACATTTAGTAATAATTACAAAACTGAAAAGCAATTTAACCTAATAAATTTTTTCATACCATGCTCTAAGGTATTATGTTGAAGCACCAAATGTTACCAAATTTTACCTCATAGACTTCCAAACATATAGTAAAAAAATAATTTATATGGTAAACAAACCCCTATATTTTATTGCTAATTTTATTAAATCATTACCAAGGGGTTACGGAAAAAAGTACCGAGATTTTAATGTTCCCATAGAGCCAGTAAATTTTACTATATTCTGTTAGCTTTGTCCATAATGTTTTTCCTCTGGGTAGATTTCTGTTTTTTCTGTCTGGAATCTATATTTTTGCGCATGCACTACGAATCATCCGCTTTAAGTCTGAAATTCTTGTTCAATAGTTATTTACAGCAAACTCAAGGGAAATTTAAGTATAGTTGTCCAAAGTATATTAATTTGCACGACTAAACTTACACGCCAGCCCCAAATATTTAGTCGCCAATACCAAGCGAGAGGAAATTTCGCTCCTTGTGTTACATAATATTCGAAATCTCACATTTTTCAATCTTGTTAAGAAATTCAAATATAATAATGCTATTTTTTTAATTTTTAGGTTACAATCATTCGATCAGGAATTTCAACTTTAGAAGGAAACCAATTTCTAGGAACAAACGTTGCCTCTTTGCATTTGATGTATAACAATATCGTACATATTTCGCCAAATGCATTCGTTGGTTTAGAAAGTTTGCTATCCACATTGGATCTTAGCTATAATCATCTAAACCGTGTGCCTTACGAAGCTTTGCGTCCACTGAAAAACATGCAATGGTTAAATTTGCAAGGAAATTCAATAGATAATTATCATGATTTCAAGTGGTCAGAAATGACCTTCAAACCAATTTTAAACAGTTTATTCTTAGGTGGAAATCACATCAGCATTATAAAAGAAAGTGTCCTTACAGAGCTGAGCAACCTAACCATACTTAATTTAGATGGGAATTACATTTATGATGTAGACGTTAATTCTTTGCCAGTTTCACTGTCTTCTTTGTCGTTATCTAATAACATTCTCAAGAAAGTGCCTCTTCATGCTATTTACAAACTTAGAAATTTGAAATTTCTTTACTTATCTGGTAATTTGCTGAAAAGATTGCCATGCCCATTTGTAATGTGGACTGCAAAGCTAGAGAAACTAGATTTATCGAACAAC
Source organism: Parasteatoda tepidariorum (assembly GCF_043381705.1). Taxonomy (NCBI): domain Eukaryota; kingdom Metazoa; phylum Arthropoda; class Arachnida; order Araneae; family Theridiidae; genus Parasteatoda; species Parasteatoda tepidariorum. The sequence continues at coordinate 82,684,881 of NC_092204.1, read as the reverse complement.
TTGATAGAATACATGCCAGATTGTGTTTTCAATGGTTCTTTCCCCATCAGAGAGTTAACTCTTGAGTTTAATTTCTTAAGATCTCTTTCGGCCAGAAGTTTTAAGAAAACAAAACTTGAACGTTTGTCTCTAGCCAATAATAGGCTGTCACATATTCATTCCGATTCGTTTTCAGGTATAGAAGTGTCACTTACTCATTTAGATCTAAGTTTTAATTTACTGGAAGAATTTCCTCCAGCACTTAATGATCTCAAATCACTCGTACATTTGTCTTTGAAAGAGAACTATTTGAAAGAACTGGGCAAAGAAGATTTGCAGGGATGTAGAAAAACTTTAGAAGTGCTAGATTTATCAGGTAATGCTCTGTCTTTCATTCCAAAGGCTGCGTTAGAGCATCAAAGGAACCTTATTCGTTTAAGCCTACAAGATAATTTTATCGCCAAGATCGATCAAAAAGACTTTGGTGAATGGGGTAAGAACCTAACTACATTAAGTTTGGCGAGTAACAAACTCACGAGTATAAAAGAAGAGGTGTTTGTCCATTTAGTGAAACTCAGAGAGTTGAATTTATCTTTTAACAACATTATATACTTTGATAAGAATGCTTTATATCCGCTTAGAAAGACATTAGAAGTTTTAGAATTAAGTTCTGCTTTTGATTATAGTTTTCAAAACCCAGACGCCATAACTGCTGATTTAGAGCGAGTTGAATGGTTGCTACTAGACAATAATAATTTGTCAAAAATTAGTTCTTTTTGTTCAAAATCATCAAAAAGATTAAAACATCTTGAATTAAGTAACAACAACATACCGGAAATTCCTAAAGGTATTCTTGTTAATTCTCGACATACAATTATTTCTATTCATTTAATTAACAACAAAATAAGTATTATCAAATCTGAAACGTTTGCCAATCTTGAACATACTTCTAGAATATCTTTAATAGGTAATGCCATCTCAACTGTAGAAACAAATTCGTTTAAAAACTGCTCCAGTTTACATACCATAGTCCTTTCTGGCAATAACATATATTCCATCAATGTTTCGGCTTTCGCAAATATTACAAGACTTTCTAACTTATATATCCAAGACAATTATTTAGAATCATTTTCATTTGATATAATTGAAGGTGCTTCTGCCTATTTAACTATAAATGCATCTAATAATTTCATTCAAACTTTAAGACCTCAAAACAGAACTTTACAAATTTTAAAAACACGTACTTTGGATTTGACGTATAATAAAATTTCAAATGTCTCAAGAACGTTTTTTGAACCTGTTTCGAATTTCTTAACTCTTTTATTTTTGTCGCACAATCAGATCTCTCATTTGCAATTAGGACCCCTTCCAGAATTGCAAATTTTACATCTATCACATAATCACCTTCTTCTGATTGAGTTCGCATTTCACAAAAGCTGCCCGAAACTCCAAATTTTACATTTGGATCACAACAGAATTTCGCTTCTCAAAAAAGAAACTTTCATTAACATGAAGAGCTTACGTGTATTAGATATGAGTCATAACAAATTACTATCTCTTTCTGAAAATGTTTTTTCAGGAATTTCCCTGGAGAGGCTTAATTTATCAAGGAATTACATCAAATCTTTCGAATCTTCTGGAATAAATTCAGCAAAAAACTCGTTGACATCTATTGATTTGTCCTTTAACATCATTACCATAATGCCGAACAACGTAATTACATTACCAAACAGGATTCAAGCCTTAAACTTGTCTTCCAATAGGATTACTCATGTCAGTGAGCGATCCCTTCACGGATTGGTCCACCTTCTTGAGTTGGACTTGTCTCACAACGAACTGAAGGAAAGAGTCGAAGACATGTCTTTCACGTTTGTTGCCAATCTTCGATTGCTAAACTTGCGAAACTGCAGTTTGATGAACTTGCCTTTTTTACCTTTGCCATATCTCACCGCACTGTCGCTAAGAGATAACTTTTTCTATAATATATCTCAACCTACTGTTAAGGATCTGCGACAACTGAGGTGCTTAGATGTGAGTGGCAATTTCTTGCAAGAGATACCAACGCACCTATGGATATCTATGGGATGTCTAGACGATTTGGATATTTCAAATAATCCAATTTCTTTTTTACATTTTGATAGTTTCAAAGGGCTAGAAAAGCTTAGATGCCTGGATGTAAGAAGACTTTCATTGAGTCGATTGGATTCAAGAACTCTACATATCTTAAGGTATATATTGTGGCAGGTATTATGGAGATTGTATTAATTAAATCTAACATGGTTTGATATTATTATCTTGATATTGGGAATAATATCAAAGGAATAATATCAAAGGAATAATTGCATCAGTTGTACGTAATGTAGTTTGTGGTTATATAGATATTATATAGCTTTAAAAGCTGGGAGTATGTATTGGAAATATGATAATACAATTTGAAATTGAAGAATTAAAAAACTTCAAAAGCTGACACAACATATAAGTTACAGTGACCTCTCACTTATGCACCACCTCTTTTACGCACCTTTTTCATTTATACGACGATTTTTATAGGTCCCAGTACATTAGATAGGAAAATAATGATAAGCATCCTTCGTTTATGCGTCGCTCTAAAAGTCAATTTTTCAATTATGCGCCGAAATTTTAGGCTAACATTTAAATTTTTTAATNTATTAATTAAATCTAACATGGTTTGATATTATTATCTTGATATTGGGAATAATATCAAAGGAATAATATCAAAGGAATAATTGCATCAGTTGTACGTAATGTAGTTTGTGGTTATATAGATATTATATAGCTTTAAAAGCTGGGAGTATGTATTGGAAATATGATAATGCAATTTGAAATTGAAGAATTAAAAAACTTCAAAAGCTGACACAACTTATAAGTTAATTCATTGCATTAATTTATTAGTTATTTGAGATAGTAGAATTATGAAATATTTTAAGCAAAGTTACTTGAAATATTACTTGTATAATAGTTGCACGCAATGCAAATTGACATAGTAGAATTATAAAAGCACGTGAGATAAAGGGATATATCTGCATTTTTAAATTTTTTTTTTAGCTGCATGTAATGCAGTTTCTGGGAGAAGAGTTTTAAATCATAAAAAGTTAAAAAATTTAAAAGCGTATATGGAAAACTGTGAAAAACCTTATTAAAAATTTTTTGTTGAGAAAACTAATCAGCAATTAACTGATTAGTATTCAAGATATTTAAACGATTTTTTGTGCAAATTCTTTTTGTTATTTCAACGATTTTTCATGCTTTTTATAAATAAATAAAAGTAAAAGAAGCACAAAAATACTCTTGTTTCAAACAACTTCCACAGTTATAAGTTATTTACTAAAATAACTAAGATTATTCGAGAAAGCTGGAAAAAAACTTAACAAATAGCAAATTAAATTTAACATAACAAATTAAACATATTAAAATTTAAACATACTTCATACCTTGGCGAACAAAGAGCACGTATCCTTTGGCCGAGCTTCATACATATTTAACAAATTAAAATTTAAACATATAAATTTATACTCTCTTTCTGTAGGATTAGAAAATTTTTGGGATTGATGAACCATAATATCATCCAAGTTTGCGAAAACCATAGTCTGAATTTTAACTGAACCATGTTATCATACATCGTAATATTGATTACATAATAAAATGGCTCAACTAAAACGTAGCAGATTTTCATCTTATTAATGTTCAAAACACTTACATTATGGCTCAACAATGTGTATGGTGTAGATTTTAGAAATTTATGAAAAAATTAGGTTTTATGTATGTTTTGCTGAAAAGGTGAAACTTTTGATTTTTGCAAAAAAGCTTAGGATGGATGGAATTTGGTGTGATTTTCTACGTTTGAATCAAATATAACATCATTCCTTTCTTCAAAAGATATCAATGCTGATCTCTTACAACAAATATGATATTTGAATTGGCATTGAACTATATATTATCCATTGGCAAAACATTTCGTGTAAAAATATAACTTGACATGAATTGGCACGTCGCATAGTGATAATTAAATCAATAAGCTTTTTAATTTTCCAGTTACAAAATTTAAATTGAAAGAGTTTTACTTAAGCTTATCTAGTATTTTAAACTTCAAATTTAATTCAAAAGCTTATAAAAGATTTATTTAACCTTCTAGAATTTTGTAATCTTATCATACGTGCTGTTAAATCTTCAAAAGCTCAAAGCTTATTTGAATAATTTAACTGTAAAGAACTGTGTTTTGCAAAATTAGGAAATAACTCAAGTGTACACGGAGAGCTAAAATCGTGAACTTGCTCGTGTAGATAATGGTAGAAAGAGAAGTGCGGTTGGTTGATGTTAACGTTTAAGTTATTAGTAGTTATATGGACTTGGAATTAATATATGGTTTAATAATTATTGTATGCCTTATTTAAACCATTAGAATTATTGCATAAGTTAATAATTGTATAGTTTATTTATCGATACATGGTTTAATAGTAAATATGAAGTTTAACAATAATATGTAGATTTGTGAAAGTTTAGTGACTGCAAAATTTCGTACATTTTAATACTTTATTGCCTTGCTGAGGGGAAGTGTATATAATTTTTATTCAGCTTTTGCTTTAAAATTTTTGATTTAAAGCAATTAATATTTTGCAGTCCAACAAATTCTATCTATAGTTACATTTTTTAGGTTGCGTATTCTATCGTTATGGTTTATTTTGGCTTGTTATTGATTTTGATCATAAAATTTATCTGCCAATTTTTCGATGGCACGCTATAAATATATTTAAAAAAACTTAATAATTTTTTTTTTAAAAGTGATAAACAATATGAAATGCAACGAAAGTCATAGAACGGGGTACGGACAAATTTTACAGATAAAAGGCAGATAAAAGGACAGATAAATGTTTTAAGCGTTAGTAAATGTAACTTTGTTTTTAAATTAACGTTTAGTTTGGGACTTAGCAAAATGAATTCGGAAGCATCTACCTTGTAACTTTTTGGAATGATAATCAGACATGTTGACTATTTATGTCTTTGTGCATTATAAAATACAGTAAATTTTAACTGTTTCCCTCCCCAATACTTTTCTATCATTCATAATTACTATATTGATGTTCTAAAGCACAATTTTTAAAAAGCCATTAAAGTGAAAAGTAATTTCGCAATTTCGAATATGGTTTTACTATTAAATAGAATAACTTTTATGTAAATGCAAAAAGCTAATTTGTATAGATTTTTTGCTATTTTGGGCAAAACTAAATTAATGGGCCCAATTACATTTTTCTCATTTGTTAATTATTACTCTATAAGTCTTTTCTAGAGAACTTTTGAAAATAAAACATTGAGAAACCATTTTACTCAAGATCACGTACAGTATTATCATTCATAATGCTTCTTTCTCTTTGGTTTCATAAATTACGGTGCTTAACATGCGTGTTATTCTGGTTCACTTCTTGGACCAGCTGAAAGCAAAACGATAAGAAACAGAATTAGTTACAGAAAGAGCTTTGAATTTGATTTATGACTCGTAAATCTCTATAAAAGATAACCCTTATTAAAAAAAAATTTGTGTGTGTTTACAAATAATTTTTTTTCACTTTCAAATTCTATATTCTATTCTTATTTAAAAGTATATTTTATTCCATTATTTTTCTTAAATTATTTTTTCGATTTTCAGATTTTCATATAAATGTATGTTTTATTCTATTATTTTTCTTAAGTTTTTCTATTTTCAAATTCTTTGCATTATTCTTATTTAAAAGTATGTTTTATTCCATTATTTTTCTTACATTATTTTTTCTATTTTCAAATCCTAAATTCAATTCTCATTTAAGAGTCTGCTTTGTTCTATTATTTTTCTTCAATTATTCTTTTTATTTTTGTTCTAAAGATTTAACTTGAGAATTTTGAGTTATTTTTTGAAAATAAATGCTAAATTTTATACGTTCGTAAATATTTGATTTTATTAAAATGATTGAACAGTTATCAACCATTTTCATTGCTTATACGATTTTATATTTGTATTCCAATTCAATAAATGAGACTTTATTTGCATTCTGATTCAAACACTTCTTGAGGTTTGACATAGTACTTAAGTATTCTCTCTTTAACTTTTTTTCATATTTTTAACACATGACATTTTTCTATATTTATTAGCTTAAATGAAATATATAAAAAGGCTAAGTTATGTCATTTTTGCTTATCATAGAATATAAGAAAGTTTTATTTCTGTAAGAAGAAGACATCAAAAACGTAGAGAAATATAAGGAAAAAAACATGAGGCACAGAAAAACATAAAATATATATATACTGCTGTAAGCAAAACTGTAAAACACAGAATTATTTACAGGAGGAGCATTTGAGTTTAATTTATTAAACATAAACTGAGAGGGATTATTTGTTAAGATAAACTTTATTAAGAGTTTTTTTTGTTTGTTAATAGATTAGTTTTTTTTCTATTTTTGAATTCTATATTGTATTCTTTTCAAAAGTAAGTTTTATTCTATTTTTGTCTTTTAAAAGCATTCCTCCGAGTTTTGTTCTAAAGATTCAACTTGAAGATCTTGAGTTGTTTATGGAAAATTAATACAGAATTTAATGTATTGGCAATTATTAGTTTATTTTTTTAAATCTACTATTCAATAAAATGCATTGAACAGTTATTGACGAATATATATATATATATA
>NC_092204.1:82581841-82678178 GCF_043381705.1 Parasteatoda tepidariorum | reverse complement strand
TTTATTTTCAGATATTATTCGTATTTTAATTCAAACACTTTATAATGTTTGATATAATACTTACGTACTCTTTCGTCTTCTATTCTAGTCTTTTTTTCTTTCATATTTTCAGTAAAGAAGAATATTTTTTTCTTTAAATTAGTCCTTAAAATGAAATAAATAAAATGGCTAAGTTTATGTTGTTTTTGCTCATTTGAGCACCAAAGAAAATTTCCTTTCTGTGAGAAGAAGAAATCAAAAAGATCGAAAAAGGTAAAGAAAAAAATAAAATCATATAAAAGTAAAATAAATTAAAAATATGAGGCAAAAAATGTGAAATAAATATGCATAAAAATCAAGTGAAAGTGATGGTTGGTACGTGTATTCTCATTCTCTGGAAAATACACATGATGTGAATCAGTTTCCATTTGCATAAAGATATTGTTTAACTGGAAAATATGTCATTTTCAATTTAATTTAACCTGGTATTTATTTATCAGTTTTAGAATTCTCTGACGTAATTATAAGCTCTATGTATATTAGGATACAGGCAACTTAATAAATAAATAATGAACACAAAAATGTAAAACATTAAAAAGAAATAATTTTTCACATTGCTGATTGCTAATATTTTTGATAAAAAAAACATTCAACAATTATTTTAGTAACCGAAATTAAATATGAATTTAAAAACAAGTGTGAGAATGAAATTGCAATGGTAACTGAACAAACAAATTAAATTTACATTTTATCCTAATAGATTTGGAAACTCAATCACCTGAGCCAATACTTTATTAATACAATAAAATACTTTAGAATCTTCTAACTGAATAATTTTTTTTTAAATATTTTGATGCAACAATTTTTTTATGGTGAAAAAGAGACTCGCGCGTAAAGGTAAAGCGAGCAGGGGTCGGGCCTCCAAGTAAAAAGAAAAATATACTAAGCAACATAGCAGAAAACACAAAGATAAATAAAACAGCATATGAAAATATAACGTATATGAATGTAACAACATGCTTTGTTGCCATGGGTAGAAGCAGCATAACTTAGCTGTCTTATTTCGTTCATATGTTTAAAAATCATATAATTTTCTGTTTTACTTATAACAAATCAAAAGTTTAGAAGATAATTGATATTACTCATTTGACAACAAAAAACTATTTAAAGTACAATCAGTTTATTGAAAATGTTATTAAATCATTTCAGATTCCTGACCGTGATTAAAACTGACTCGTATCCTTCCGCGCCATCATTCCGTCTCCAAGATTTACAAATCAAAAGTTTGCAAAATAACTGTTAATACTCATTTTACAACAAAAAAAATGTTTAAAATACAATCAGTTTATTGAAAATGTTATTATATCATTTCAGATTCCTGACCGTGTTTAAAACTGACTCGTGCCCTTCCGTGAGATCATTCCGTCTCCAAGATTTACAAATCAAAACTTTACAAAATAACTGTTAATACTTATTTTACAACAAAAAAAAAAAAATGCTTGAAATACAATCAGTTTATTGAAAATGTTATTAAACCATTTCAGATTCCTGACCGTGTTTAAAACTGACTCGTATCCTTCCGCGAAATCATTCCGTCTCCAAGATTTAAAAATCAAAACTTTACAAAATAACTGTTAATACTCATTTTACAACAAAAAAAAAATGCTTAAAATACAGTCAGTTTATTGAAAATGTTATTAAACAATTTCAGATTCCTGACCGTGTTTAAAACTGACTCGTACCCTTCCGTGAGATCATTCCGTCTCCAAGATTTACTTTCTCAAGCCTCCGCCCTCCAAAGTGTTCTCATTGATATCGAGGAGCCAGTTTTATCACACCAAGTACAGAGAGCTTTTGGTACTAAACTTCGAGAATTAGTGATTACTGGCAGGAACTTGGAAAGAATATTACCAGATGCGTTTGCTGGTCTAATTACTCACGAACTGACCATAAAAATCAGCAACACAGCCGTGACAGAACTACCAGAAGGCCTTCTTAGATATTTAACAGACATACGATATCTGACTTTGGATTTGAGGAAAAATCAGTTATCTTCCATGAAACCTGGAGTGTTGGCTGAAGTCACTGTTAAAGGTGTTATGACGCATCAAACACAGCACATAACTGGTAAGAGAAACAGGGTGTAAAAGAATTTGAAAATGGTCAAAAATCTCGAGATGTCAAAATTGGATCGAAAAAGTGAAACTAGTCACATTCAATGTTTTTTAAAAGCTTTAAAACGATACCAAACTCGATCTTTCACCCACTCTCCACACACCTGAAGGTGGGGTGAGGGAGAACATTGAAATCTTTATGAATCCTTATTTTTTTATGGCAGATTCGGAATCCCCAGCGAAAAAGGTAACTTTAATTGAGTTATAGCTTTATGCATTTCGCTTTACAGATGGCGCTGTAACCGAGAAAAGTTGATTAGGGTACAAGCTGTTTAAAACGGTGAATCTCGAGACCCATCAGATTAAGAAGATCAAAATAGACACGTTGAAAAATATTTTTATCGATTTTCTGTATTTTGCTTTTCAAAAAAGTATCAAAGCAATTTTAGTTATATTTATTTCCATTTTCAATTACAATAATATAAAATTGTTCAATAATTATTTGAAAATGTTTTTAATGAGAAGATTAAAGTAGATCTCTTGAAAAAAAAATTTCTCTCGATTTTTTTTAAATGTTTTTTTTTGGAAAATAATATCGAATTTTATTTGAATTTTATTTGTTTTTATTTTTAATCTGATGGATCTTGAGTTACAGCCATTTCAAATAGTTTGTATCCTTTTTTTTTAATAATTTTTCTCGGCAGTGCCATCTGCATTGCAAAATGCATAAACTTACAGCACTAATAATTTTTTCGGGAGAATCCAAATATGCAATAAAATATGGGTATTTTTATTTAATATTTCAAATTTACCTCCACCTCACCTCCGTGGGATAGCTTTTAAAAATATTAAATGTGTTTAGATTCACTTTTCGATCCCATGAATCGTTCTCGAAATATTTGATCTTTTCCTAACTTTTTCTACATGTTGTATATAATATTGTATATTATTTGTTATGATTTATTTACTTGCAAAAGTAGCACTTTTTTCTGAAATGAGTATTTGTAGCGCTTTATTTTCAGATGTGATAACTTTACTTCAAAAATAAAATATTTAAAATTCCGTTTAGTTAAATCTTACTCTAGGAAACAAAAGATTAATTGAAAAAATTATTTGAATAGCAATCTAACTCCATATCCATTTTGAGAAATAGAGCTTCAAAATCTAACTAGTATATTATTTCCCGTTTCTTGCATGATTTGGCATTTCTTTTGTTCGATATACTGTAAGAAATTACGGATCAGCAGTAATCGATCCGGATCAACTGTAACCTCGAGATTTTTACCATAAAATTCGTTTTTACCGGAACATACTACAGAACAAAAAATCTGATACACTGTAACTTTTACAGAAATAATTACCGTAAAATCACTGAATCACTCTACCTAAATAAATATCACTGTAAATATTACTGTATAATATTTTATGGTGAAATATATTTTAAGATAAAATGGATCTTACGGACGTATCGGTATTTTATACCGTGTTTTGATTCGGACATTTTTACAGAGTGGCAGAAATAAGCTGTAGGGCAACTAGTTTTAAAATAATTTGGCCACTATTATACGAAACATTCAACTATTAGGAAATATTCCGAAATTTGTTATTTTGGAACTGTTTTCAATAATTAATACCTGTTTACAAATCTTCTTATTGCTTAAAATTAATTTATGCAAATAAAATTTTCTTATTACTCTAATGCAGAATCAGCTTACGTGAAATATTATATTGTTGTTCCTTACAGCGATAAGTGAACTAGTTTTCTATTAAGTTAACTATAGACAGCCTCAAAATTGAAATTTACCCAACCGGTAGAATAACTATTTATTGCTAGAAAGCCTTGTTGAAAATAAATAACCCCATTTAAAAAGTTGAGTTAAGCTTACCCTTATGTTGATACAAGTCATTTTATATGTTATTTTAAAACTATTACTCCCCCAGCTTGTTATTGCTTTCAAGCAGAAGACATCACAAACCAGGCTCGATAATAAAACATTACATTCATTCGATTTGAAGGCACTGGGCAATTCTACAAAATATTCAGTCTGGGCATCAAAATTTTAATGTAAAAAATACTCAGTATATCATATTAAATCTTGGACTACTTATTTTAAAATGTGTAGAGTATAATCTTGAATTAAAAATTATCTCCTTATTAAGTCAAAAGTATAACTCAGTATTAAAAAAATATTTTGCTCTGTTCTGTTTTTTTCATCTTTTTCTCTCTCTCGGCTACTGTGATTTTTCTAGCATTGTTTCTCACCTTTATTTTTTCATTATTTGATGGTAACTATTCGTTTTCTCCTTAAAATCACTTTTGTTATTTCTGATTCCCCCCTGGATAGTTTTGAAATTGGGTACCTGTTCTTGAGCTCTTGAAACATATGGGAGTTTATTTCCTATTTACACATTTTTGAAGCGAATGAAGTTTTTAATCAAGTAAAGGTCAGGTCAATATGTTATTTTATACACGGTATAGAATTTACTATGGCAAGATAACATATGAAAATATCCCCATGGAATCTAAAAAAACGCTATTGGATAAAATTTGTCTTCTTATAAGGAAAAAAAACACAGATATAATACGAAAACTGCGACAACCAACTCGTAAAAAGCGTTTGCATTTCTACAAAAATAACATATTTCGTTAGTTAATAAAGCTAAGCGTCTAGGAGAAAATTATGTGACATGCAAAAGTTTTCAAAATCAGATTAAAAGCAAAGGCAATATGAACTACTAAAGATTGGCAAGAATATCATATTTTAGAACTTATTTGCATTGAATATTTAGACGATACCATATAAGAAAAAAAAGTGCAATTTTCATTAATGAAATCGATGCAACAAATATGGTCAAAATCGGTTAAAAATTTTGCTCACATAAAAAATTGCACACCTTTGTTATTCAGTATTACATAATGATCTAAAAGAGGTGTTTGAGAATAAATATTTTTCACTTCAGTCTTATATCTCTGTTTTATTTCATTTATTGTAACTTTGTAGTAACTTATAGTATCACATCTATAATTACATTATTTGCTCAGAAAGGTAAAATAGTTTTTCCTTTGTGTTACTTTACCTTAAAGGGAAACCATGCCAATATTCTACACTAATTATAATATTATTTGAATGCAACACTGACTGCAACTCGTCGGAAAGACCCTCCAGTTATAATTTATTAATAGACTTTGTCAAGACTAATAAGGGCACCATAACGGCAAATCGATTGTGAAGAAAACTTTACCCAGCTGTTGTCAAGATGGCTAATATTAGAAAATTACTTATTTCGCTACGATTATTTCGATAAAATATCAGATATAGTGCCAGAATATTATGGTATTTTCCTCCTTGTGTTAAGTAACAGATTAACGCTATAGATTTTCTTTAAAAATGTTATAATTAATTTTAATGTAAATTATTTTAATTATAACTTTATACTTTTTTTTTAAAGAAAAATGTGTTGAAATATTTTATTCAAATTAAAGAAGAGAAATGAACGTAACTTTTTAAACAAGCGATGTTTGATATAGTTTTCTAGTTTTCTCATTAATAATGTTGGCCGACCCGTTGTAAAAGCTAAGAATATATATATATATANGTATCCTCTTATTTAAAATATATATATATGCGTGTGTGTGTGTGTATAAACTCAGTGCCGTGACAGCTCATAGAGGGCCAGAGCCTACTGTACCTATCTCAGTTTTCCTGACCTTGGGATGCAGGAGCAGATGTTCCGGTCAGGAGGTCAGCCGAACGTGGAACCCCCTGTGTTTAGTCAATTTGAAACAACAACGTGGCTCAATTTATGGATAAAATTAACAGATGTTCGAGCAAAAATTTTAGTTGGATTGCTCTGACATGCAATAAAAAAACATTTTTATGATTCTCTTATTAACAGCGCCATCTTTAAATGATTATATAAGCAATTTTAAAATTTTAGGAACATAAACTTTGGACTATGCAGAATGCATCAAGCCATACATTTTGACCTGCTTCTAATTTTTTTTAAACTACTGTTCTTAAATTCCCTAAAATGATAATTAGAATCATCTTATACTTGATTTTTCAGTAAGAAAGTAATATGATTTAAAATACTTCCAGAAAATAGTTTCAATGCTGAACTATAATACGGTGCAATTTTTTTAAGGTATTACTTATTACGGTGCAATTTACTTATTAAACTGGGCTTCTGTTAAAGTTGAATTCTACAATCGTGTGATCAAGTTTAAATTACACAATAAATGATCTAAGTTAGCAGTATATTAAGTTTGCAGCACATTTAAACGATATGGTCCCAAAGTTTCCTCCCCTACACTTCGACACTTTTTTCCGACACTTTCCCAAAGAATCTAATAGAATCTAATAAGGAATTTTAAAATGTCCAAACATAAAATACTGGAGGATAAATATTAAATTATATAATGATCTTCACAGAATAAAATATTTAAAAACAATTATTAAAATATTTTAGTAAAATATTTAATAAAATTTATTATTATTTATTAACTTTATTATAATATTTAATAAAATTTATTATTTTCAAATTACCAAATGTGAAAATTAAATTTAAATAGATATAAACCAAATATGAATCGATAGGAAAACTGCTTTAAAACAAATAAACTAAAAGGAAATATGTATAGTCTTCCGTTCTTGAAGTCTAGGTTTAATATTGACTTAAAATAGTTAGAGTTACATATTAAAACAACTTAAATTATTCTAAAAGCGTAAAATCTCGAAGTCATACTGTTGATTTAATAAAGGATTTGTTGTAGATCAAATAGTAACAGACTTTACTTTAAAGAGAACTTATATGAATTCTAATTTCAACTCATATGTTCTATACATTTGATCTGTAAAATTTATTTTGCATGATGAAAAATGTAAGGCATAAAAATAAGAAAGGAATTATTTCAGGCGTATTGTATATGTATTTGGGTACTTTCCCTATATAATCTCATGTAAATTAAAAGAGAAAATGTGTATTCTTTATAATTACAACATTTTTATTAATTCACTTTCATGCTTGTAATTATAAAATCTTGCAATCAATATTCCGATGACTTTTTGAAACCTGATCTTCGCCAAAAGCAGCATTTATCTCTTAATAGAAATACGGAGAACAGAAATTTTGATACTTTTTCGTGTAGCTGGAGAGAGTGTTTAAATTTGAAACATTAAAGATTATTAGAAAATATTAAAATAAAAATTTTTAGTTTGCATATTAAAATAATATTTATATTAAAATAAAAATTTCAAGTAAACTAAGGTGTAGAAAAAAGATTAATTTTGGTTGCACCAAAGTAAATTTTTTTCTGGCTAATAACAAGAAGCGTAGAGCGCATAATTTAATTTCTGAAGTAAACTTCTATTTTCAATGAAAATTCCCCAAGTCATTTAAGTGTGACATCAAAGCAAGTGTGAAGCAAGTTTTACATTCAAAACAATGAGGCAATTCCACCAGTCAAAAATCTGAACTTTCTTTCAGTAAGACAATAACTCTTTGTTTATCTTTTGAAATAAAAATGTCCCTATATTAAATAATAGATGTTTTAATTTTCTTAATCTAACTTGCAAAATTGAGATTAATTTATTTCAATAAGTTTATTTGCAGCTTTAAAATTAAAATACTTTCAAAGAGTCAAAAAGAAAACCTATTCTCAATTCAAGACGATAAATATTTTAAACTAACAGTACAGACAAAAAAATTTTTTACGATAAGTAAAAGCTTTTAATTATAAAGTTTAAACAGTTAATTAAATTCTGCTCCATCTTGAATATTTAAAGGAAAGAATAAAAATAAAGTTGAGCGTTGAATAGAAAAAATTCCGTTTTCATTTATTTGTGGATGCGAATTGAATTTGACTTAATTAATTGTTTTCATGAAGAGTCTTTTTTAATCTCATTATTCTAATTACGTCAGAAGCATTAAGTAAACTTGTCTATTTGTTCATTATGTTTACTTTTATTTTATCAAACTAAAATTCACATGATTTTAATTTTACGACCGCGCAAATAAGCTTAGGCTATATTAATGAACTGAATAGAAAGATTTATTGGTTATCTGTAATATATATATATATATATATATATATATATATATATATATATATATATATATATATATATATATATATATATATATATATATATATATATATATATATATATATATATATATATATATATATATATATATATATATATATATATATATATATATATATATATATATATATATATATATATATATATATATATATATATATATATATATATATATATATATATATATATATATATATATATATATATATATATATATATATATATATATATATATATATATATATATATATATATATATATATATATATATATATATATATATATATATATATATATATATATATATATATATATATATATATATATATATATATATATATATATATATATATATATATATATATATATATATATATATATATATATATATATATATATATATATATATATATATATATATATATATATATATATATATATATATATATATATATATATATATATATATATATATATATATATATATATATATATATATATATATATATATATATATATATATATATATATATATATATATATATATATATATATATATATATATATATATATATATATATATATATATATATATATATATATATATATATATATATATATATATATATATATATATATATATATATATATATATATATATATATATATATATATATATATATATATATATATATATATATATATATATATATATATATATATATATATATATATATATATATATATATATATATATATATATATATATATATATATATATANTATATATATATATATTGTGCTTATTTTATATTAATAATAAGCAATTCAAATTCCATTCGATAAATTATTCCAAAAATTTTAAAGTGAAATGAATAGAATAGTTTATAGTTATAAAGGATGTATATGTTAGCCTTTGTTAAGTTTAACAAATACATAAAAGAAAACTTTAATAACCGTAAACAACTGGAACAAAATGTAACAAAAATAGAGCGAATTTTAAAAAAATAGAATAAAAATAGAACGATTTAACGAATAAAAAATCTGTCACACGTCGGAGTTGAACATGACAAAAACGAAAAAACATGACAGTAAAGTTTAAAAAAAATACTTTTACTATAATAAATTTGGAAAGAAATTAAATTCTTGGTTCTTTGAAAAAAATAAATAAAGCAAACATTCTTTTGAAAATAATGCGAGAATAAATAGGAAAGAAAGTATTTCGAGAATTGGATTTTACTTCTACGCTCTAGAGTTTGTTTGCTGCTTAGTGAAATTCTTATCAAATTCTTCCTCTTATTTCGAATTAAATTTAGTCGAACTGATTCTATGCTGTAGAATTTCAGAAAGAAGTATAGATTATGTATATATTTATTATTCTGTATTCAAGCTCATATTTTTAAAAACCCTTACAGATTCCCGTGTTCTTCTTTCTTTCATTTGACTACTGAAAAATTTAATAAATTTGACAAATTGTATCCCTAATTACTTTGATAAATCTTATCCGAAACCACTTTTAATATATAAATTTAACGTTGTGGATTTAAAAGCTAAGCAGTGTAAAATATTTATTGTGTGCTTTGATAAAATGGAAGAGAACATGATTCAGTTTTAAGACTCACCTTTTTAAATTCTACAAGATTTTTTTTTCAATCAAAAACCTCTTTTTGAGATTTTAAGTAAATATTGATTTAGGAAGGAAAATAAAATTTAACTTAAGGTTTAAGACATCCAAAAATTTTGCACAGTTCATTCAGTAATTAGGTTTGAAATTGCAATTAATTATTTTTGTTATATCTGATGATTATTTCGTTATTAATTATGAAAATAACCAATGCGAGAGTTGGTTATCACTACGTTAAATTTTTGGTTTAATCTAAATCGTTTGCGGCTTCCGGGGATCAATTGGTACGTCATTTTTAATTAGTAGGATTTCAAATTTGCCGATATTTAAAATCGTTTAGTCAAAATTTATGATAATAGTATGAACTCAAACTGAACAATTGTCAGTGTTTTTATTTTTACCTTCTCAGTTCGAGTATTTTTTGGGGCATTTCTCAATTAGATCTGACGAAAATAGATATTGTGGTAAATTAGGTATAAAAAAATAGGTTTTGTTGCTCAGTACTATAACATATTACGAGGTTTTAAACAAAAGGCATGTTAAATTGCTTAACAAACTTCTTGAAGGATACTAAAATAAAATTTTGAATTAAGCGAGCTTTAAGCTAGTATTTCATTTATTCTCTAGCAGTTATTGTCAACTTTTACTTTTTTTAAAAAAATTAAAAGATAAACAATTTTTAACGATGTTGTTGGTCTCTTCTGAAACAATAAAAACAAGTTTTTTTTTTAATATTGCACGTGAAGAATTTAAAGAAAGGGATAAAAATGATAAAAAAATCCTAAGAAGTCTATATGTTAAAACACGGAGACAATCAGTGAAGACGTTTAATATATTATTAAAAAAGCTTAATGTGTATGTAAGGGTTTACCAATGGATTTTTGCATTTTGGATACTACGCACAAAGTATACATCGCAAGAAAATAAAAAAAATAGCTAGTTGTTTATAACCATTCCAAATTATTAAACTTTGAAAAAAAAAAACATTCAAATTGGTTTTATGTTCTCATATTATTTAATTTACCAGGAGAGTAAGCCCCTTACCCGCTACCACTCATCAACCCCGAGGATTGCTTCGCAAAAATTTTATTTTCCTTGAATAAAACAGTTTTTCTACGAAAGTTTAAATTATTCACTTAAACTATAAGAACTATAAGGAATTCTGTTTGCTTACCCCTTCACCCTCACTCTCCACTTCCAACATTCATTTCCTTAAATTAAATGTTTATTTTGAGTGAAATTTGATTGGTAAATATTATGAAAGATATCGTATGATTCTAATAAGATATATTAGTAAACATAAACAATTTTGCTTAGAAATACACTATTTAAAAATAACATTTAATTGTTATAAAAAATTTGCTGAATTCGTAACCATATTTTAATACTTTCGTTTACCAACAGGCTGATATATTAAATACAATTTGTGCATAAAGCTGATTGCTGAGTTCGATTATTTAACGAGTCTCTCTAACGGTAATTTATAACAGCATATTAATGTCATTTACAACAAAAAATAATAATTGTACAATAGTCAATAAATTAGTTTATCTGAAAACGTATTGCAAAGAGGTAATATTATAGAATTACGTTATAATAAAGAAACAGATTAAGGTGTTGAATCGGAGCTCTTTGGCTTGGCGAAAATTTTCCTTCAGTTTTACTAAAACCCAATTTCTCGTTACCATGACATTCTTTGCTGTATTTGCTTTCAATGACGTCATCTTCGGATTACATCAGCTATTGTTTACCGTTATATGATTAGTTCCTGGTTTTTATTTTTATATATATTTTCAAATCGGCAAATACAAGGGAGGCCCTGGTTGTAAACCATTAACGAGAAAGTTTTAAGCTCCTATATAAGTTGCACATATATTCGTTTACGTTACACCTTTAATTATAAGTTACTTGATCACATTACTGTTGTAATTAATTACATTTACAATTTTTATACTTTACAAACTTCTTTACTCGAGAATATGGTATATTTAAATTTGACACCCTATTAAAGATACGACGTGTTATGATTCCAGGTACTCATATTATGGTTCAACATTGAACCAATTTTTCTAAGAGAAATGTAATTTTGAAGTCTAATAGTATTTTGAAGAATAATAGCACAATTTAAAAAAATACAGTTCAAAGATGAACCAGAATATAATACAAATTTGATGTAAGATTAATAGGATTTTAAATTAAAGCAGGCTTCCTAAGTTGAACCTAATTATCCTGCAATATTGTTTTAGAAAGGCGATAATGTGGCTCAAATTAGCACCATGTTAAGGTTGCAGAAAATTTGAACGATAGTATGGTTTAACACAATGCAATATTTCAAACCGCATAGATTTTGAATAGTAATTTCGCCTCATTTTCTTTTTCAATATCGAAATTTAACCTACAGTACAGTATTAGTCTTTATAGAGTGAAACTTGCAGGGGAAGCAGGGAAAAGTTTAAGGATTGAGAATTGCATAGAAATCCATGGCCGTTAATGTTATCGATTAAAAACTGCTACTGCGATTAAAAACTGCTACTTTCCAATTAAAAACTGCTACTGCGTGTGCCTTTGATCAGGTACTTTTAATAAGCTCACCGAATTATCAAATTACCGTGAAAAAGTTATTTCTGAGCATATTTGAATGCAATAATTAATAGAAATCATAAAATAAACTCAAAATTAAGATGATTTATATAAATAAAGGTATCTGCTCAGAGGCACAAGTAGGAAAAATTTATGAAAGAAAAACATTTCTAACGGCGTAAGACGACATTCCCAGCCATGGGTTCTTAGTACTTATAATGTGCCCGACCTTTCTCTCTAAGTTTGCACAGTGATATTAGAATCACCCTGCATATTTTGAGTCTATACATGACCCTAAGTCGCGATGGCTCAGTGGTAAAGAAATGAGTTATCATTACAAAGAATTGGGATTCAATTCTCAGTAGTAGTATGAAACCCTCCTAGCTTCAGATCAATGGGCGCCAACACGTCTGGGAAGTAAAGACCATTTGGGCGTAACGCTGACCATATTGTCACTATCATGCCGTTGGTCACGACATTAAGGAGATTTGACAACACTGAATCCTCAGATCTACAATGAGCTATTGCGGAAAAGCTTTGCTTTTTAATTTTATATGCCTAATGTACGTCGAGCAGATCAGAAATATATGCCACATTTCGGTTCATTTTTGTGTTATAGATTTTATGTTTTTACAATAATTCAATATGTTTTATGTAATTTTCAGGAGGTGTGTTTTTAGAAGACAATCCCTGGAGTTGCAGTTGTGAGCTTCTTTGGATGGGTGACTGGATGCGTAGGTGGTTGAGAGAAACATTTCGGGTTCATGTTCTTAACGTCGAAGCATCACTTTATGTCAACAATGTAGCCAAAAAAGCAACGTGTTCCTTTAAAAACAATGTCACTTACTCGATTGTACACTTAAAAGAATCTGATGTCAATTGTCCCAAAAATAGTGCCAAGAAAACTTGTCTTTCCTTTTATAATATGCTTCAGATAATTGTTTTATATTCATTTTTGTGTATTCATCTGAAAATTTCTTTGTTGTGATTTTTCTACATGTTTGTAACAATGTGACTAATACATGAAAAATAAAATATCATTCCAATGTTTTAAATTGAATTTTTGAACATCCAACTTTGCAAAANTAAGAGAAATGTAATTTTGAAGTCTAATAGTATTTTGAAGAATAATAGCACAATTAAAAAAAATACAGTTCAAAGATGAACCAGAATATAATACAAATTTGATGTAAGATTAATAGGATTTTAAATTAAAGCAGGCTTCCTAAGTTGAACCTAATTATCCTGCAATATTGTTTTAGAAAGGCGATAATGTGGCTCAAATTAGCACCATGTTAAGGTTGCAGAAAATTTGAACGATAGTATGGTTTAACACAATGCAATATTTCAAACCGCATAGATTTTGAATAGTAATTTTGCCTCATTTTCTTTTTCAATATATTATTAATCGATATTTAACCTGCAGTACAGTATTCGTCTTTATAGAGTGAAACTTGCAGGGGAAGTAGGGAAAATTTTAAGGTTTGAGAGTTGCATAGAAATCCATGGCCTTTAATGTTATCGCACGCCGCTAGGGGCACTTTCCAATTATAAGCAGGCACTTTTAATAAGTTCACCGAATTATCAAATTACCATGAAAAAGTTATTTCTGAGAATATTTGAATGCAATAATTAATAGAAATCATAAAATGAACTCAAAATTAAGATAATTTATATAAATAAAGGTATCTGTTCAGAGGCACAAGTAGGAAAAGTTCATGAAAGAAAAACATTTCCAACGGCGTAAGACGCCTTTTCCAGCCATGTATTCTTAGTACTTATAATGTGCCCGACCTTTCTCTCCAAGTTTGCACAGTGATATTAGAATCACCCTGCATATTTTGAGTCTGTACACGACCCTAAGTCGCGATGGCTCAGTGGTAAAGAAATGAGTTATCATTATGAAGAATTGGGATTAAATTCTTCAGATCAATGGGCACCAACGTGTCTGCGAAGTAAAGACGGTTTGGAAGCAATGCTGACCACATTGTCACTATCATGCCGCTGGTCACGGCATTAAGGAGCTTTGACCACCATGAATCCTCAGATCGACAACGAGCTATTGCGGGAAGAGCTTTGCTTTTTAATTTTGCACACCACATGTATGTCGAGCCGATCAGAAATACATGCCACATTTCGGTTAATTTTTTATTATAGATTGTATGTTTCTTCGATAAACAGTAATTATGTTATATGTAATTTTTAGGCGGTGTGCTTTTAGAAGACAATCCCTGGAGTTGCAGCTGTGAGCTTCTTTGGATGGGTGACTGGATGCGTAGGTGGTTGAGAGAAACGTTTCGGGTTCATGTTCTTAACGTCGAAGCGTCACTTTATGTCAACAATGTAGCCAAAAAAGCAACGTGTTCCTTTAAAAACAATGTCACTTACTCGATTGTACATTTAAAAGAATCTGATGTCAATTGTCCCAAAAATAGTGCCAAGAAAACTTGTCTTTTCTTTTATAATATGCTTCAGATAATTGTTTTATATTCATTTTTGTGTATTCATCTGGAAATTTCATTGTTGTGATTTTTCTACATGATTGTAATAATGTGACTAATACATGAAAAATAAAATATCATTCCAATGTTTTAAATTGAATCTTTGAACATCCAACTTTGCAAAATGTATACACATTTTTTGTTTTTATTTCTAATATCAGAAGAGATGAACAGAAATTTTGTCTAACTTTTATTTATTTGTTTATTATTTCTAAGCTGAACTGTTGCAAAATAAAATTCAGTAAATTTCATTTCGAACGATATTTATTAAAAATGATAAATATGGACATTTAAAGGATGTTACCCACCGTAAAACGGTCTTGATTGCTTCTGCATGAAAAAGAACAGTCTACTAAATAAGAAATTTTGTATAAAAAAGCAATTTTACTTACATGTCTATGAAACTATAAAACTACTTTATTCCTTTATTTTCTTAAAATATGAGAAATCAAAGAATATTTTTCTTTATTTCATAATTGTGTGTCGTTTTTAAGATTTTTATTTGCTGCAGATGAATTAACAACATCTGCCTAGGGATCAAACATTTTCGATATTTGAGCAAATTAAAGAGCAAGTTTTACAATCATTCGTCGCCCTCAAAATCTTTATCTCTCTATAACGTTGCTTTCCACAGTAATTTAGGCCACGTGTCACAAGCTAATCATTAGTGGAAATGCAATCAATAAAAATAATTTCGAAAGTGTTTACTCTTGATTCCCCATTCATTATCACCGATACTTCATTTTTAGGCTCGTGTGTACACATTTTCACAGCTTTTTTTTAAAAAATTTTCTAAGCAGTCGAGAAAAAAACGAGATTTCGGGGGAAAAAAAACGTTCTACTCATCTTTTTTTGAAAGAAATATTAGAAATGATTTGTACGGAAAAAGAAATAATTGAGGAGATAATTTATTCTAGTTTTATTAGTTAAGTTAGCTAAGTATAATTAGGATGTCCGGAATTCAGACGTTGGTTTATGTTATTTAATGGTTTCAGGAAAAATTTGAAATTATTACTAATCATCAATACATAAAGGAGGATGAAACGATAAATGATGATATCGCGGACATATTTCGAAAATATATAAAATTGAAATCAAAGCACTTCCGCGTATGAAAAACAGTGGACAATAGCTGGACGGTCAAAAAATATGGTTCTGTAATAGATGGTTTAAATCTAATTAAGTTGTAAGGATTGGAGGAGGGGTTGAAGAATTAGAATGTTTATATATGGTTGTGCTATGCATTCGGCTTAGTTTTTATTTAAGTTTAAATGTTGTAAAAGATAATTTGTAAGATGACCACGCTGGCCGACGAAGTCGGCTAGTATTTACATACAACTTACATATTATTACAGTTATTGTCGAAATTTACATTCTAATATCCAGAGAAATAGCTGTTTTAACGTAACCTAATGATTTGGTGACTACCTTTCCGACTAATACCAATTCCTTACATTTGGTAAAAGAGCCAATTCTGGACCTGTTTGAATACAATTTTTGATAATAACTATCACAAATAAAATTTAGGATAATTTAGGTACATAAAAGTAGTTATTCAAATGCGCATGAGCAGCCAGTTTACAAGATAGAGGTGCGCCTAAGCGACTTAAGATGACATTTCCCGGTCATGAGTTGTTGTACATTTATCATTCTTTGCTGCGCCTCTACCTCCCTTTAACGTTTGAACGAGGAATTCAGAAACATGCTGTATTTTTATTTTTATTTTTAAGAAATCTAATTTTTTGTATAATTCTTAATTGGATGACTGCAAGTGATGTCATCGTAGGTAAATCGTAGAATTTATCTATTCAGCACTCAATCATGTTCGACAAAATCGTGACGTTGCTTACAGGTGTCCAATTAAATCTAATTTAAATCACGTGGTAAGGCATAATCACTTCATTTCTTCTCAAATTGCAAGTACTCAATTGATATTTTCATGAATTAGAAATTATTTTATAAGTTTTAGGAAAAATAAAGCATATAATATATTGTTTTACCGTAAAAAAAGGATTTTAATATTAATAAAAATAGATTTTAAGTTTTTTAACTATTCAAATGGTCATGAAATTTTTCTGTCGAAGTTCTTTTTATTTTAATTTTAGTGATAAGTAATTCTTTTATTCTATTGAAAAAATAATGCAATAACGTAAATCTAATAAAAAATGGAATCATTTATGAATGAAAAATGATTCCATGGAAAAGAAATACACGAGAATGCACATTTTAAAAAGATTAAAATATTCATTTAATATTATATTTGACCTAAACTAAGCAGGAAAAATTAGATATTTTATTTCAATTTTGAAACAAGTGAGAAATGGTTGAAATAAAAGATTTAGTTTGCAATTTCTTAAAAACCGGAGTAATGTGAGTTATCTGAACAAAATTGCATTTGATCTCCACGATTTACCAGGATTTGAATGTTAGTAACAATACATTTAGATTTTTGTATCTATAACATTCTACACTTCAATAACTGCTCACTAAATGCCCTATTTATTTTCGGGATGATAGTAATAGAATAAATTTGCCATTTTCATTTTATTTGAAGGAGGTAATAAAAGGAATAATCTAACACATATTCACCAGCTGGTGCATCAATAGCATGGCTATTTTAGCTATTATTTTTCTTATATTCTTATGTAGCCATAAGGGTCTAAAATAAAATAGCCGTAGCTCTCCGTAGGTTGAAAAATAAAAAAGGCATCCTAATCTTCTATGCCAGGTTGTTTAAGTACATTTTTGGTAAAAAAAAATTCTTTGTTCTAATTAATAAAAGAAAAATAAATGGTATTTAAACCATCTAAGTAGGAATTTTTCCTCTCAAATGCAAAAAATGGTATCCTAATCTTCTATGCCAGGTAGCTTAAGTACATTTTCGGTAAAAAATTCATTGTTCTAATTAATAAAACTAAAATACATGGTATTTAAACCATCTAAGTAGAAATTTTTCTGCTCATATGTAAACGGTTCACCGAAAATTTCGGTTTTTAAGATTATAATTCTTATTGCCACACATTTAGTAAAAAATAGAGAACTGAAAAATAAATTTAATCGAATAAATGGTTTTTATATCATGCTCTGAAGTATCATGATAAATTTACCAGGTTTTATTGCATGTTATACATATTTTATTGTTACCAGAATTATTGCTGTTTATTACTTTATTTCATATTATATGTTATATTACATGTTATTTTATTTTACCAAAATCATTTCCAAAATGCCTCGGGGAAAACTACAGAGCTTTTTTGAATCCAACCCACAAGACAAGAGAACTAGTGAATCATGCATTTGGACAAAATAGCGTTCCTGGGGGACTATTTGATGGAACTAACCATCATTTGCTTTACATGTGGAGGAAAAACCTCGAAAACCTTCCACGGTTTGCAATTCCGGTGGCAATGGGGTTATAACCCAAGATCCATTTACCTTTGAGGATATTATACATCAGCAATGTGGTCGGTGCGAGCCGGGAGCAAAATTCATATCAACTAGACACCAATGGGAATCGAACCTGGTTATCCTCAGTGGATGGCGAACGATTTATCCTCCGAGCCATCGCGGCTCAAGAGTATATGTTTGCCATGAGTCATCGGAGAAATTCGGAAACAACTGAAAAAAGAGGTGGATCAGTCTTCATGATGACAATACAAACTCAGACACATCGGTTCAAACAAAGGAAATTTTGTCCGGCCAAAACAAAGAATTAATGATTTATCCCCCGTACAGCTTTGATTTAGCACGCAATGACTTTTTTTATTCCCGCACATCAAAAATACATTCAAAAATACAAATACATAGTCAGTGATATTCGACCACTAAGAAAAAAGTTGAGGGAAATCAAAACACATGTTTTGAGTTACCTCATTCGGAATAAAAAAAAAATAATTTAAAAATTGATTCAAACGCATTCAAGTGTATTGATCTTCATGGGGAATATTTTGAAAATTTATGAAACTAATTTCGGTCATAAATACTGTCATTCGGGGCTACTTTGTGCAGCGGGGGCTACTTTGTGCAAGCTCGACTTTGGCATTTTTCAAGTGCTGCTATTCAGTATTATGTTTATTTCACGTTAAAAATGTGTGGAATTTGAAGATAGAAGTCTCTTCTATTACTGCAAACATTTTTTCGAATTTTAAAACAATCTCAGAGTGTGTTTCGTTCATCTGATGTCAAAAATTTTCCGAGAACGTCGGATGTCGAAAAATGTGCGTGGAAACTTTAGCTGTGAAATGCAAGGACGTTGATAAAACAATTGTCGTTTTTTTATTTATACATTAATAAACAATTATATCATGTTAGCGTTAAAAAAAATTTATAATTAATAACAAATAAACGGAAAATGAAAAAAAATGCACTGTGGGGCTACTTTGTGCAAAGTTTCATTCGTTTTTTTTTCGACAGAAAAATTTTCAGCCGTTATAAAAAAATACCTGGAACGAGAAACTACCGTAATTACACTTTAGAAAAGCTGCAACAATGTTTGCAAGCAGTTGCTGGTGGTATGTCGATTGCAGAAGCTTCTCGGAAGTACAAAATCCACAGAAATACTATCTCTAATAAAATTCACAAGAAACACGTGAAACGTGCTTGCAAACTATTATTTTTCTTCTAATGAATTAATCAAACGATTTAACACACAAAAATATATTTTATAGGACATCAGGTGATTTTGGCAGAAACTGAAGAGCAAGTTCTGTCGTGTTCATTCAAGCATGTTATGTTCAAATCTATCAATATTATAAATGTCAATGAATATGTAATAATTAGTATTTTTGAAATTTCACTATTTCAATGTTCAAAAATGTATATGGTTTCGTTTTGTTTAAACTCAAATGTTTTGAAATAAACATTCTTTTTAAGAAAAAATTCTTTATAGAAAATGGTTTTTTAACACTGAAAATTACTCTCAAACTAATTTCTTTACATATCTTGATGTTTTTGTTATTAAAAATGTCAACAATTAACTTTTTTAACAATTTTATATCAATATTTTACTAAAAACATGATTATTAAACTGAATTCCTATCGCTGCACAAAGTAGCCCCATTTAGGGGCTACTTTGTGCAAGGTATGTTTTGACTTATTATTCGTAAATATTACATACAAATAATGCCAATATTGATCAAATTCACACGTCTGAGTCCTTATGATTATAATATCGATAAATTTTGCTAAAGTTGAATTTACATAGTTTTTTTACATGTCAAAGTTCAAAAACTGCGAAATCCTGCACAAAGTAGCCCCGAATGACGGTATTTCTTTTTTTCATTATTAGGTCAGAAATGTGAAAAGCAACCCTGGAACTCAATTCTAAGCGACTTAAGATGACATTNCAAACGCATTCAAGTGTATTGATCTTCATGGGGAATATTTTGAAAATTTATGAAACTAATTTCGGTCATAAATATTTCTTTTTTCATTATTAGGTCAGAAATGTGAAAATCAACCTTGGAACTCAATTATTTTTATTTTTCTGTTTAAAAAAATACGACTTTTTTTCATAATTAAGTAAACAAAATTACATTAGCACTAAAAGTCACTTTATGTAAATTACTTTTTCTTAACATACCAATCTAAGTTTGCAATAATATATTTTTAAAAATTTAGTAACGAATTACTTTTCTAATTTTACTCTATCTTAACGGATTATTTCTAAACTTAAGAAGGCATCTTAAATGTGTGTTTTTTTTAATAAAAATGAACTAACAATTGACATTTTAAAAACTAATTATAAAATGATGGGAATTTAATTTTGGAAAAGTGGTAAAACTATATCGCCATTTTTGAAATCATCATCACATTATAAATATTATTGTTTTTATCTCATTAAATGAAATAGAATATGCATAAAAGCTCTTTTTGTGTGATACCGTAGATTTTTAAAATTTCTGTGAAGAAATTAAGAATAAATAAGAAATAAATTAAAAAGCTTTCATATGAAACTTTTGTCTAGAGAATTTAAAAAAAATTAATAAATGTCAGTCTTCAATACCTATTATAACATTTTAATTTTTTTTACTGATTTTATTTTGGAATGTTGACACTTATACTTAAATTCATTATTTAATTCTTTATGAAATAATAATAACTTCATTAAATTCATATTTTCCTTCACTTTTCATTTTTGTAATTTAATTTTGTTATGCCTTAAACAGTGTAACGATCCTATTTTTTAAAAAAAAAGTAATTTATCTATAATTTTGTAAGGAAAAAAAACATATCAGTTTATGATTCAGATAGTTTTTCTGAAAGTCTTTAAATATTATAAAACAATTTCATTTTAAATACCACCTTGGGGTTAAGCTATTTTGGAAAAAAGGATCAGATTTAATAGCCCTTTTATAGCCCTTCAGAACAATAGGAACATTATTTATGATACTGGAATATTACGGAAGTAAATCAAATTTATAGTCGCTACATATCTAACGTAGAATCTGAAATGCTCACTCCAACAATTAGATTAACCCCCTGTGCGAATTTTTCATCCCCGTGTGCTATCATTTACCTCGCCAAAAAGCAATTATTCACCAGTTCTATTCTCTTTGCAATTATAGCATTCCTCTGGGTTTGAAAATTGATGTTTGGCGCCATAAATTTGAAGAGGCCCTAGATGACTGGTTTGAGCTTCTGCAGCTTGAAGATGCCTGTTGGAAGAGTTTTCAGTTTGGCGATGTTCTCTGAACCGATAAGAATGTATATACAGTCAGTAGGATTAGTTTATGAGTTAGGTTAAAATTAAAATTTATTGCTATTGTAAATAAAATTTGCAAACATATTAATCAAGTGAAGTTTTCGTTGTAAAAATTGTTTGATATGGAAATTTTAAAGTAGTATTCACTTTATTTGTTATTGATCATAAATTAAAATTAAGTATCACAAGAAATAAATTAATCAGCTTCGTTTGAGATTGTTTAAAATGCTAAGATCAGGAAAAGATTTTTGCGCTATTCTCAAAAAAGATCTAGTTTGTAATGTTACATATCCCTAGACAGCTTAATCGCTGATATTTCAAAATTTTCATTCCTCAAATTTTATGGAGTTTTTGCGAAGTTTTTCTGAATTTGCAACTTTAAAGACTTAGTATTTTTAACTGCATGTAAGTTTTTAAATTAAATTAATTTATAGAATCTTTCGAATCAGATAAAAAGTTTATTTTAGTATTTTAGCGTGGAATTTTATTGAACGCTGTGTTCTTGATATGTCATGCTTAATTTTTAAATAATATTTTTATTTTTCAGCTTTTTTTGATCAGTACACCGTTCTAAAAGTCGCTTCTACGATGAACTGTAATCTTTGTATTACTTGATTAAAAACTTCATTTGCTTAGAAAATATATAAATAGGTCATGCTTCAAGTGCACAAAAACAGGTGCCTATTCTCAAGACTTGCCAGACCGGAATGAGACGAAACATTGAAATATAAAAAAGACGAATGATTTGAAATATAAAAAGTGTAAATTCCAACGAAGAATGGAAAAATAAAGGTAATAAGCAAAGCTAGAAAAAAAAAACAGTAACCTAGAGAGAAAAAAGATGAAAAATCACAAAAATCGGCAATTGCCGCACATCATTTGAGTCTTGGGCATAAATTTATTTTTGATAATGCCAAAATTAATTAAAAATTAGTGTGGCTCTTCTTGAAAAAAACATGGTTTAATTTAACAACTTATGATTGTTGCAGAAAACGATCTCGGTACTATTGCTCAAAATGTCAATAATATAGTTCAAATTGAACCAACTTTTCTCAGAACTTATGTACTTATCCAATAAGGCTTCAAAATTATAATAATTTTGTTTTAAATGAAGTTTAATATATTAAAAAACAATATTAGGTTAAATTCAAAACTGAAATAATAAATTGGTAGTTAAAAACCAGTCTGCGTTCTTAAAAATAATAAAAATCCATTTCATTTAAAATTTACAAATAAATTAAAACATATTTATAACGTTATAAAATTTAGTTAAAAACAAGTCTGCGTTCTTAAAAATAATAAAAATCCATTTCATTTAAAATTTACAAATAAATTAAAACATATTTATAACGTTATAAAATTTAATTAAAAGCCAGTCTGCTTTCTTAAAAATAATAAAAATCCATTTCATTTGAAATTTACAAATAAATTAAAACATATTTATAACGTTAACATAGATTACAGTGTATCATAGATTACAGTATCAGAAACGATAAATCTTTCGAGTAGAAATTGATGCCTCAAATAAAAGTAGGACCAGAATTTAATGTCAAACCTTCATGGTTGATCATATTTCATTTCAAGGTGAATTGCTTTAACAATAAACACCTGCTAAAAAGAAAATAGTGTAAAGCAACCAAACATTTGATTTCTCTATTTATGCATATCACAGAAAACTATTAGACTTTACGTAACTTCAGGTTTTAAAGAATAATTCAGAGTATAATGTTAAAACGCATATTAAAATTTCATTTATAGTTATGACCAAATTACTGTACTAATTTTTTAAAATTATTTAATGCTATGACAAAAGTAAGAATTCATGAATTTTTCAAGCATGCTTCCTTTTTCGTTTTTCCTTCCTTTTTCGTTTCCATTTTAGCATTTGGTAAGATTTTTGCATGGATTTAGGCCATGTTTCGAAAAGTTTTCATTGATTCCAATTATTATAGAGTCTATATTTCAATAAATTTTTATTTATATAGTTTTATTATTTACATGTTTCTTATTTCAAATATACTTTTACTGATATTTTTATTTACATAATTTCATTACATATTTTTATTACATTAGTCTAACTTTTTAGAAAAGCTTAGAAAAAACTTTCAAACAGTAGTGATTTGATAATTAATGGTAAGTATCAAAGGTAAGTAAGGTAATGATAGTTTTATTTATATAGCCCTTATTGCGTAACATCTTTATTATATATTTCTGCAAGAAAAAAGAAATCCTTTATCTCTACTTATTTTTATTTTTCAGAACCTAATTATAATCAACAATTCTTATTCAGTTTATTACGACCAAATTTGGAACATTGTCAAAATCTAGTGTTTTACAACCATTATTATTAAATATTAGGTTAAACATTCTAGATTACAAAATTACAGTTAATTTCTAAACTAACACTTAAAACCTTTAAAAAGCTCTTCATGATTGGATTTTTATAAGTATCATTTCTAAGTCAATGTCATTGCAAACAGATATAAAATTATTACAATAATCTAGATTAATAATTTATTACAATAATATTACACTTAACACTGTATTCAAAGGGGTTGGGAAAGATCAAAAATACATGCATTTTTCATTATAATTATACAAATAAGCATAGATTTTTTAATGATGTCCAAATAATGCTTTTATTATAATCAGGGAGCGTGAGATACTACTTAATAAGTGGTGATTTAACTAATATGTTCAAAATTATTCATGTATTTTCTTTTATTATTGATATCATTTTAATATTATTCTTTAAATGACTCAGAGACTCAGTGGTTAAAGAGCTCAACAGTATTTCTGAAGGAGGGTTTGGTTCACAGTGGCTGCTTGCCAGCTTCAGCTCGATTTGTATCAGGGTTTCTAGAAAATAAAGACGTTCGGTCGCATTGCCGATCAGATTGCTTCCATCACTTTACCTCCATGCCCTAATGTCAAAAAATGGGCTGTTTCAGGAATGCTTTAATTCATGTGCTTTTGAACATTTTTAATTGAAATGTATGGATTTTATGAACAATATCGCATCTATGATCGAGTGTTTTCAGCAGAAGTGCAGTGACTAAGAGGATAGAGCATTCACCTCCCAATGAATTGACACAGGTTCGAATCCGAGCGGTGACTTGTTGATACGAATTCTGCTCGCTGCTCGCACCGACCAGAGAGCTGACGTAAACTATCCTCAGTGATCTCAGTGGCAGACAGATCATGGGTTTCAATTCCCTTACCGTGAAGCTAACCATGGGAGATCTTCGCGGTTTTCTTCTCCGTGTAATTCAAATGCGGATTTATTCCATCCGAAAGTCCTCCTTGAAAGCAAAATTTCTCCCAATTATTGATCCCAGAGTTCCCTTGTCCTCTGGATTGGTATCAAAATTACAAGGTTACGGAGTTAAACATTTGTAGTCGTAAACTCAAAATTGGATTGGCAACAATTCAACGACGGCCATAAAATATAACATTATAAAATAAGTGTCTGTAGCATAAATATGCTCTTCTCGTGTATTATCAGTATTAGCTCGTACACTCTCTAAAAAAATTTTATTACTTTGAATTGCACAAGGTACACGATACGAATTTGATTTAGCCTTTATGATGAGTTTAAGCTAAACTATTTTTAATTTAATATTATGAGAATCAACTCTTCTAGTTTCATGCAATCAATTTAACGAAGTGCAGTAAATATGGTTCGACTTTGCACCATATTGGGTTACCAGCAAATTTAAACGTCACTTTAATTCAAAACGCTCCCAAAAATTCTAACCACGTCTTTATCTTTGCACTTCAGTGACAAAACTAAAAAATAACTACTTGCTGGAAACAAACTATCTAGAATTTTTATCCGAATCGATAATAGATACCTTAAGTCTTAAGGTAAATTAGTGGGCTTTTTTACAGCTTTTATAACCCTTAGAAATTTTTGCAAAAAAAAAAGAAAAAAAAAACTTGGTTGCTTTTTTTGTCAACATCCACTGTTCCTTATTATATTTACTCCATTTGTTTTATGATGCATCCATTAAAGCTTCTAAAAGGAGTATAATCCTCAAGATAAACTTTTCTTTGTAACACTATATTTTCAGGTGAACGAAAGAGCTTATCTGAATGGTTCACTGAATCTCTTGATTGAGGGGTGAATTGTTATTACAGATTATCTTTCTATATCAACCAAACAATCGTGAAAAATTCTTAAATATATATAGTATATTTTGATAAATTGCATAGTTATAATAAGATTTTTAAGATACGTATAACATTAGTTATTCCAATAGATCTTTTAATTTTTTTTTAATACTTAGATAATTTGCGTCTAATGCAATAAAAATAATTGTTACATCATACATTTTTAAATGCTAAACGCACATTTTCGAATTTTTAAAATGTTGAATGTTTTACTAAAAATGTATATAATATTAAAAATTGCACCCGATAAAAAAATCTTTTGAAAATTGAACCATAATATCAGTAGCTTGAGCAAAGCTACATCGCCTTAATGAAGTCCTAAATAGTTTTCATTTAAGTTGAACCATAGTACCATGTAAGCATGCTTATATTTATTTAATTTGACATAGTCTTATTATATTAAGGTTAAAGCAAATTTAAAAGACATTATGAACCATCACAAAATAAACTGACAGGGATCATTTCTTAAGTCTGACTAATTTGCTTGAGAAAGATTGCTTTCAAGACAATTAATTCAGTCTTAATTAAAAAGAAATTACTAAGCTGAAATTTTATTCTGCATGCTAAGTTGTTTGAATAAATTCAAGTGAGTGGTTATTGCATTGTTTTTTTTTACGTATGAAACGGAAAAAAGAAAAAAAGAGAAAGCAATGAGTATATTGAAATAAACAAATGGTTTTGTATACGAATTAAACATTCTGTGAATGATATCGTTCAACACCTAATCAATTAATTTTTTCTTATAAAACTGAAAACAAGAATAATGGGTATATTAAAATAAATGAATGGTTTCGTATCCAAATTCTATATTCTGTGATTGACATCATTCAATGTCATAAAGATGACAAACTTTTAAAAACTACTGAAAACTAGATAATGATATATATATAAGCGATCCCCTATGTTTTACAAAGTTTGGACATACAAATTTAAATAGTTACAGCCATCTTATTTGTAATACATAATTAGTCGAAAATCAATTAAAGGAAAAACATTGTTGGTTGAAATTGATTAGTTGGTTGACAAAAATTCATAGTCAGATATCAATAAATTACTTCTATACATAAATGATAGATACATATATAAATAAATAGAAGAAATAAAACAACATGGATATCCAACTTATGAGGCAAGATATGGCAAAAAGTTTAAATTAATTACGAACTTGAAAAATATTTCATTACTTATCAAAAGAGAACATTAATAAAACTGGAGATTGGAAAAAAATAAAATATTATCTTTTCATTAAATAAATATTAAATATAAATTCATTTATGTAAATTCATTTTATTAATTAAAAAACATAAGTAGTTTTTCGTTTTATTATTCCATTTATGAATTTCACTTGGGTACTCATAAAATAATCTATTACAGCTTTTTCTGTAAAATATCTAGAAAACTTGATTAAAAATACTAATTGATTAAAAATGTCTCATTCTAAAAGTAAATTTCAAGAACGAGATAGTAAAAGCAAAGATGAAAAATATTTTAACAATTTTCAGCAACATATCTGTTGCCTAATGAATAAAAAGGTTCTTTTATAATTAAAAGTAATTTTTATATATATTTAGCCATGCATAAAAAGAGTTATTGCGGTTTTTTAAAAATATTTTCCTCTTCAAAATGATACAGCAAACAGATATCCAAACGCAAACTCATAAACAAAATATATTTTCAAGGAATAAACGAAACTAAAATATAATTTTTTTCGAAAAATGAAGAAAGTGGAGACAACATTTTTGATAGAAGAGAAGAAAGAATTATTTTTGAATACTGTACAAATTTTTGAAAAATTTGTAGCCTCTGAAGGCAGATCGTGGAGTTTAAGAGAATATTATTGCAATAGATCTGAACGAAAAATTTTTGTTTGTTGCTTTTCCTTTTTTTCTTTTTTTATTGCTTCACTCATTATATAACTTTTGTTTTTAAAAGTATTATAATAATATATTCAATTAATAATTTATTTAACTAAATAATAAATTTATTTGATTTAAAATTAAATTTGAACAATTTAATTAAAAATTAAATATTAATTTTGAATTAAATATTAGTTTTGAATTAAATAACTACATTGTTAAAGCATGGCATTGATGAATATTCTTATCTTTTATACACTTCAAATATTTGAGTAACTATGTTTAAATAATTCAATAAAAATAATAAAGGTTACAATTTAATAAAAATAATATTTTAAAATTAGATTTATTAGAATTAATTCAAATTTTATTATATATATTTTGAATTTAATAATTACATTGTTAAAGCATGTCATTGGAAGATATTCTTGTTATAGTAACTATATTATTAAAAAGTATACGGATATTTAGCCACAGACAAGAACACCAGATACTAACCCATATGCACACGTAATCATCAAACCCAAATCATGTCAGAACAGATTCTCAACTGCCAGGGTATACTAGCTTTTTTTTTACTTGCCTCATCATCAGAGAACATCCTGTATAATCTTACAGCACCAGACTTCGTAAAACACATCCTCCTAACTTTCGGAAATATTTAGCACTGAATCGATAAGACAACGATAAGTAACTATATTTTAATACTGAAATAAATTTATTTGTTTAAAATTAAATTTATGAAATTTAATTAAAATTTCAATGCAGAATTTGGGTGAATTTAATCTTACTTGCAATTTTAAATTTTCAGTTTGCAATAAATTTGTATGATATTCTGTTTTAACGAACATGAAAACCACAATAACGTAAATTTCTGTCACTGTATATTTTATAATATTTTAGTATATATATTTCTTAATACTTTTTACTACTTTTATTATTCCGAATAAATTCATGTCCGTGAAGCATATTATTTTAACGTTGAAGGAAAATTTCGTTTGTTTTGTTAACTCTTAACTTTGATAGAAGTATGAAAACTCCGAAAGTTATTATCACTCTCTGAATGAAACCCTAGAAGAGGAGATAAATTCTTTCACATTTCTCGGAGGTATTATTAATAACAAAAGAAGAAGTGACAAGAATACAATGAATAAATTAAGCAAAGCCAAAAGCAGCTTTGTAATAATAAATTCTGGAAAAATAAAAATCGACTAAAATTAGAATACTTAATACCAATTTTCATCTTCATCTACGGAACGAAAACAAATGGCACAATGATAAAAATAATTTGAAAAAACTTTATCTATTAATGAACAACAGTATCAGGAAAATCTTATGAATCAAATGGTCTAAAATATGAAATTCTTAGAAACGCTAATCAGTAACCAATTGGGATTTGAAATTAAGCAACATGAATGGAAATGCATTTGTTGTGTTCTCCGTAAGCATGAGAAGTTTAAAGAAAAAACACGCTTAAGATTAGAACCCGCAAGGCAAACACAAAAAGACAAGGGACTGTTACAAATACAATAATAGCAATTGGGAAGACATAAAAGGCCGCAAAACATCTACCCACAAATAGAGTAACATGTAGAGTAAAAATAGGTCCTAAGCTCCAATCGGAGTGGAGAGCAGCAGAATAACGACATTCTCACAAAACCTGGTTCAACAACCATAGTATTGATACATTGAAGTACCATGTTAGGCAATTTGATACAACTTCAATGAGGTGTTAAATTAAACCATCTTTTTTACTAGTTTAATCATATTATCAAGGAATGAAGTTTTAAAAGTATTATGATATCTTTCAACGTAGCATCATAAATTTAGTGCATTTGAACGATATTTTAGATCTATGAACAATTTTTTTGTAAGTTCAACCATAATATCATGTAGTAAAGTTTAAGAAGTACCTGTGTATGCAATTTTTATTTAATGTAGTGTCATGATTTTTTTTAACGTTGTATCACGAATTTAGTCAATTTGAACGATATTTTAGCTCAACGCACTCAAAAATATACAATAAAGTAAGATAAAAGTTTTGATTTGATATTTTAATCATATTTCTACAATTAACTGAAATAGACAATGATTAAAGTATTTTACGCGTTGAGAAAAATTACTTATAAACATTTTACCTAGAGCTTTAATGGCAATGAGATGATTTTTAATTTAAAATTTTTTATTATTTTTTTTTCGTTGACAGTATATTTAAATAACTGTTTATTAAATGTCTATCCTAAGTTTTCAAAACGCACAGAAACTCTTGTTGTGTTAGACAATCTTCAACAGACTCATTCTAGAATTATAATTTTAAATTGGAATTTAAAGATTCATAATAAAGTTGAATAATTCATCTATATGTTAAGTATAATTTTGTGAGTACCTGTTTAAAAATATAGATGTAAAATTCGATTTTAACATTTATGTTGATTATTTATTTCATCTCGCTTTAAATTATTTCACGAGTGGAAGATATTTTATTGGAGCACGCTTTAAGTGTAAAAATCTCTGGAGCTAGAGTAAAGTTGGGATTGCACGTTTTAATCTAATTTCTAATATCAATTGTATGGATCAGCTATAAAAATGTTTTATTCAATGGATAAAATCTACACGTTTTAATTACGTGCTTTGTATCTAACTTTTAATTTAATGAGAAAGCTTTTAATCACGTAATTTAGAAAATTTTTTGAGGACTTGTATTTCATAATTAGGCTAATGTACTTCATAATTATAATATCCAATCTGAATTAAAATATCTATAATAATTATATGAAGAATTCGTGTGAGTCTGTGCGTCACTTTCAAACTTCGGAACAGTTGCACAAGCGTTTGAAAATTTGACCTGGGGCAATTTCATTCCCTATCTCAAAAATCGTGGGAAAATGTCAACTAGATAATTCGGTATAGAGGATCGAAAAATGGAATTTTCTCATTCATTTCACAACTAGTCATTGTTTTAAATTAAACTGTAAATGATTCCGTGCTTTTCAATCAAATATTTCAAAGATTACATCAGTGATGCTAGGTTATATCTTTCATTTAAAAGAAGAATTTATTACTCCCATTTTAATATTTAATATTTTCTGTTTCGTTATATCAGATAAAACCAATGATCAACGTATCAACGTTGAAGTGATAGTACAGGCGATCTACGTCAACAAATCTAATTAGCATTTCTAAATTTTCCTGAAACCACGGGTTGATTTCATTTATAATTATGCTTTAAAAAGGTGTTTATAAGAAACTTAATAATTTTAAATCGGAGGAATTTAAATAAATAAAATAAGTTATGTACTAAAAAATAAAATTTATGAAGAAATGGTACTAAGTTACTTAGAGGAAGCATAAAAAATCGCTGTACTATTATTTGTGTCAATAATGCTTAATTAAATTTGGTATAAGGTTCTATAATAAAAAATTAATGTTCTGAAATAAGAAATAATAATATATGTACTAAAAATAAAAATTAAAAATGCCAATTCATTTAAGAGAAGCTGGAAAAATTGAACAAAAAAAATAAGATACGTTTTAAAGAGCAAAATTAATGAAGAAATGGAACTTATTTGTTTAGAAGTAAAGTTAAAGTATCGCAATACCATCTTTGACGCCAATGATACTCGTTTAATTTTGGTAATAGGAACTAATTGAGATGAAAAAAATAGGTATTTGCTAAAAAGCAAAATTAAGAAATAAATAGTACTAATTCGTTTAGGACAAACCTGGAAAATCGCCATACTGTTATTGATGCCAATAATGCTTAACTAACTTATAGGCACAAGTGATATTTAGGAAATTGGTGCAGTTTTGATAGGCACCAAATATAGTAATATAGGTACAATGCATTATCTTAGTATATTTGGAACCTATTAAAACTATATCAATATTGTACAGTTTTAGTATAGATATTGAAAGTAGAGGTTTTTTTCACGGTTTCTTGAAAGGGACAAGTAATGTAGCGCTAAATTTTAACAATCATGAATTGGCCTAGAGCGTCCTATCAAGCAGAGTTGGCCGTTGATTACAGTAATCGATTACAACTGTAATTGATTACAGATAATTACAGATATGTGATCAATTACTTGTAATCACGATTACAAGTAATCAATTACTTGTAATCGTGATTACAACTTTCAAAAAATTTTGATTACAGCTGTAATCATGATTACAATTTTGATTACAGTAATCAATTACTTGTAATCATGATTACAAGTAATTGCGATTACAAGTAATCACAACAAAAACGATTACAAGTAATTATGATTACAAGTAATCAAAATATATGATTACATGTAATCATGATTACATGTAATTTGATTACATGTAATTGTGATTACTTGTAATCAAACTATACGATTACAAGTTATTACGATTGTATACTATAGTCAAATTTTTTATGTAAGTATTCATGTGTTTACATATTTTTATGTACATAGAATGTACGCACGCATGAACGTACAATTTGCGATTCCTATACATACAATGTATGCACAAACGTTGTTTGTACGTACAATATTCATAATTATATTGTAATATACTTAATGCAATGCGCATATGCTTAGTACATATAATTATGCATTTATGATACATGTACGCATGTATGTTAGTTTGTACAAAAAGGCAATGTTTTGTATCTTTGTATACATAGACAATGTATGTATGAACGTATATGAAAATAATGTTTATGCGTTTGCATGCTTTTATGTACTTAAGTGCATATATTGTATAAATTTACGATAATAGCACGTATATACAATGTACGTTTGTATATAAAATTGTACGTATTTGCGTACAATATGTAAAAATGTTATTTAAAGGTACAATATATGCACATAGTTGCGTAAATAAAATGCGTACATGTATACATGCATATTTATATGTACATCGATATATGTGCACGCAAAGTATGTACTTATGTACAACTTACGTATGTACTTGTATAACTACATACTTTGTTAATACTTATGCGCATGTAATGCATGGATGTACAAAAAAATAGTTATATGCACAATGTATGCATGTGCATACAACGTATACATGTACATAATTACAAGTAATGTACAAATACGTGCGTACATTTAAATATATGTAATTACAATATACACATACATTGTGCATACATTAAAAAAATTTATATGAGTAAAGTTATTAAAATTTGTTTTAAAATTATTCTAAGGTATATGAAACTCGACCTCATATTTTTTAGAAAGCAAACGATAATTTTATTTGGAATTTCTAAATATTAATTCCACACATAAAATTTACCGTTTTTCTTACCATTTAAAAAATTTCTATGAATCATGCATTATGTTATAAAAAAAATAAATCTGTATTGTCAAACATTTCATGAAAATACCTGAAAATAATTTTTTATTCAGAGAATTTCAAAATGATATAGAACAATTAAAGCTGAAAACTAAATTTAAATATCGTTTGATTTTGTCATTTAACTTGCTTGAGTCATTAAAAGTTAACTTACATGCATTTTATTTATTGCATTGTACACATATTTAGACATAAATGTAATGTACATATGTATACGTGTAATGTATGTACGCATGTACAATGTATGTACATACATTCATGTATTGTACGTGCATATATAGTACATATGGATATGCATACATGGAACATACGTGTATTGTACATGTGTGGATACATTCATTGTACATATATACATTGCACCATATGCATAGATAGGGATAGCATGCATGTACACATGTAAAATTTGTACGAAAGAATTATGCCCAATATATTTATGCACATACGTACTGTATATGTACACACATATGTACATTATATGAACATTATATGTTCATTTCATCATATGTACATTATATGAATATACATCTGTACGCTATATGTATATACATCTGTACGCTATATGTATATACATCTGTACAATATATGCATCTCAAATGTGTGTATGTACGTACGTTATGCATGTCGAATGCATGTATGAATATATGTGAAATATAAATACGCCCAATGTACGTACAATAGTTCACAAATGTATTATGCATATTTGGATACTTACATTGAGCATGAACATATTATGTACATGTACATAAATACACTGGACATGCATATCATGTACATGTATACATACATATATTGTACATCCTACAGATATACCTATATTGTACATGCATACATATATTGTACTGTTCATAAATAAATTGCACATACATGCATGGGACATACATTGTACAGACAATGTATGTATGTTCGTACAAACACAAGTACTTGTATATACATGCGTACATGAACATAGATATACATTTTACATACACAAATATTTGCATAAAATGCATATATTCATTGTGTATAAATGTACATGTCTACATTGTTTGCACATACATACGTAATTATTATCTATATACATACGTACATATATTTTATACCTACAATATAAGTGTATGTACATGTGTGTGATACTAAAATGTCTGAACATATGCACTAGATAAAATCATATGTACATACATTTCAGTTACATTCATTTGTACGTATACAAATACGTACAAAATGCAGTACATGTTAATACGTGCAAAATGTATCATTATAAAATACATTCTACTATCTACTGTAAAATATAATCATTTATAAGAATACAATAGTCTTGTAATCGTGTAATTAGATTACATGTAATCATAATTACATGTAATCAAATTACATGTAATCAAATTACATGTAATCATATATTTTGATTACTTGTAATCATAATTACTTGTAATCGTTTTTGTTGTGATTACTTGTAATCGCAATTACTTGTAATCATGATTACAAGTAATTGATTACTGTAATCGACTATGTAATCATGATTACAGCTGTAATCAAACTTTGTAATCACGATTACAAGTAATTGATTACTGTAATCAATATTGTAATCATGATTACAGCTGTAATCAAAATTTTTGAAAATTGTAATCATGATTACAAGTAATTGATTACTGTAATCAAAAATTTTAATCGATTACATTTTTGGCCAACTCTGCTATCAAGCAATACGTAATATAGTTAATTTTTATTTTGATTGAACGATAAAGTTTTAGATTAACAATCGCTAGTCGGAAACGGGTGACGATTACTAAGAAAATGGCAACCAAAAATATCAAACCATAGTTTTTAATAAAATTGAACAATTCATCTATATCCTAGATATTATTTAGGGAATAACTATAAGAAAATATAGATACCAAATT
This sequence comes from Parasteatoda tepidariorum, assembly GCF_043381705.1. NCBI lineage: Eukaryota > Metazoa > Arthropoda > Arachnida > Araneae > Theridiidae > Parasteatoda > Parasteatoda tepidariorum. The sequence goes on along the minus strand of NC_092204.1, from coordinate 82,643,339 downwards.
TGATGTTTATATTTATAATGATTTGTTATTTATTTCAAGCAATTTAAAAATTTCCTACGAGCAAACTTTTCTCTAAAAAACCGCCCACGGAAAGACTTCTTAACTAAACTTCATTCATTTATTATATTGAGCGAAAGTTTTATTTTTCGTCATCAATTTAAAATACCTTTTCCATTTTGAATTCCACATTATTTATGCCGCAGATCTTCGTAATGTAATTAAATTGTCAGAAAAAGCATTTACCAAAATCGAAAAAAAAATATTTATATCCTAATCTAACATTGTTTTTATTAAAGTTGTGTCATACACTAGAATTTCTCAGGGGAAAAAGGCCATTGTTTACAAGCAACAAAAGCTGAAATGATGTTGTTCATTAAACGATGTGAGTCTTTTTTGACCTTATCATAACTTTTATTTTTATCCTTTCTTTTTTATCATTTCTTGTCATGAAAGAAACAAAACACTGATCGATTGCAATTCCGCGAAAACAAAGAAGCAGTAATTCTTCTTTTGTTGTTTTTCTAAATAAACACCAAAAAAGTTAGATAACTAGCTTTGTTTTTCATAATAGATTGCGCATCACTAAGAAGATATACTTTCTCATAATGATAACAAGCAGCAAAAAAAAAATTCATTTCAAAACTCAACTCTTTTACTGAAAATAATATTTAAATTATTAGAAGAATCATTAAAGTGTAAGAAACTAAAGGCAAGAAAATTTAAATGGTTATTCCTCTTTTGATTAAAGAATCTTAATACAAATATTTCAGAAATGTATACGCCTGAAGTTCTTAAACTAAGAATTCATCCATTTCTGATAAAATATGGGTTTCACGATCTTCTGATATTTCTGTGAGCATTCCTTATTTTCCCCCCAGTTATTTTCTGTGCTTTGCATTTGTAACAGACATAGTTTCTAGCAGTGTTGAGCATCAAGTAAAAAATTGTTATCAACTGTAATTCACTACAGATAATAATATGTAGTGTATTATTTGCTTGTAATAGAGATTACAAGTAATCATATTTTACTATTGCTATTTTAATCATTTTTTCTTCTTTTTTTTTGGTTAATGGCGGGCACTTGGGTCTATTTCCCATTGGCCTCAGAAATGCCAGAACTGCTACTCTCTTCTCGTTACCCAGTGAGCACCTATGACTAAGCCACGGCGGTGGAGCAGCGTCGCCCACGTCATACAACCACAAACTCGTTTAAAGGACGGGTTACATTCACACAATCACACAGAAGAAAGGACATTGAACAGAGAGAGAGAGAGAGAGAGAGAGAGAGAGAGAGAGAGAGAGAGAGAGAGAGAGAGAGAGAGAGAGAGAGAGAGAGAGAGAGAGAGAGAGAGAGAGAGAGAGAGAGAGAGAGAGAGAGAGAGAGAGAGAGAGAGAGAGAGAGAGAGAGAGAGAGAGAGAGAGAGAGAGAGAGAGAGAGAGAGAGAGAGAGAGAGAGAGAGAGAGAGAGAGAGAAACATCCATGCCCTGAGCGGGATTCCAACCCGCAACCATCGGCTCCGCAGTCAGGCACGCTAACCACTCGGCCACCTGGTCGGTCTATTTTGATCGTTATTACAAGTAATCATATAATTATATAATACGTCAATGATTACAAGTATATTTATTGCTTGTGCTATTTAAAATACTCATATTTCTTACAGGTAAGAAATATGAGTATTAACATAAACATAATTTCTTTTAGGTAAGAAATTATGTTTTATGTAATACTGATACATAAACAGATGAGGTTGTATTAAATTGACAATGCAGTGACAAGTAACAAGTGTACTTGTAATTAATATGATACATTTTCATTCCCATTTCTAAAAAATAATTGATTAAAGTAAGGTATCAGTATTAGACTTAAAATTGGAGTAACAAGAGAAATTATAAAAAACAATTAATTAAAATTCAAAATATTTAGAATGCAGAAAATAGTTTACATGTTGTGCTTACTTTCATCGTATAAAAATTTTAAAAAATTGCAATATTCCTTCATTACTTGTAATTACGTACGATTTAAAGCAATTATAATTCGTTTTTTTTATTCCTGATTGCAACTTTAATTACGACTACGATTGCAACCAACAATGACTTTTTATGACGTTTTCAGGCTATTGTTTGTAATTAATTATCTATTTACCCAATTTTGGTTCCTAGCATAATTAATTTTTTTAAAATTATGCTTATTAGGAATTTATGATAATACTCTAATGTTTCCGTAAATTATAAGTTTCATGAAAATAAAAATTTACCTTATAATCATAGATCACATAATAATTAACGGTCATTTTTTATTTTTGCTACCGTTTAGTTGTAATGACGACAGCAATTGCAATCAAATCTATAATGACTTTTTATATAGTTCATTGCTTGTAATTAATTATATCTTTACCCAATTTTGGTTTCTAGCATTATTTATCTTTTTTTTAAAATTTTCCGACACTGGGAATATTGGGAATTTATGATCATACTCTAATGCTTCTGCAAGCTATTACTTTTATGAAAATAAACATTTTATTCATAATTATAGATCACATAATTAACTGCTTTGTGATTATTATTTTTATTGTTGTTTACTTAAAATCACGACTAAAATAGCAATTAATTTCATGATGATTTCTTAATCGCGATAATAAGTAAATCCTTTATTTTAATCAACAACTACATTTTTGCCCAATTTCTACTGTAGCACCATTTTACTTTGTAATACAGTTTATATAGAGAATTTGTGAACTTGCGTCAATATCGTTGATAAATATTTGTTTTATGAAAACTCGAAATTATTTTAATTAAATATTAAAAAAAAGAAACTAAAAATACTAAAAAATATCAAAGAAAATAAAATGAAAATGATTATATACCAGAAGCATTTTTGCAATTAAGTGGTTAAATAAGTGGTTAATAAAATTAAGTGATATTTTAATACTACATAGTAAAAAAAAATTGTGTGAAATTTTTTGTTCCAAGCTATACCACAAATAAGTAAAAAATAACTATTTCAACCTTGAAACCGTCTCAAATCCATTTTATAGATATCATTCCAAGCACAAAAGAACGGTTGATAACGGCGGAATGATAATTATTTTATTTATCATTTCAGGACTGCACGTTTTGTATTCATTACGAACGAGAATTTTCTCAATCGTAATGAGAAACAATATTTATTTTGGTATATCTGTTTTATTTATCGCGATAAAGATCAGAATTGTAACTGACACTTTCCGTGAAACAGCTGCAAGGTACATGTATTGAAGGGGAGTTTGTTTTCTTTTTTTCGTGTTGCACGAAAAATCTGAAAATCATTAGCAAAATATTCTTTTAAATATGGACAGTTTTACTTACACTTCCGGTGAACGTCTTACTGCAGCACGCAAGCGCAGGATCGCTTACGTTTGTGGTGTTATAGTTTGCGGTGTTCTAGTTGGAACTTTTCTATTTTGGCTCATCAATGGAAGATCTTTTTCTGGTAAGAAGGGTGGAATAACACCGGACAGTTGCTCTGCTGTTCCAGATGCAGAAAAGTTCGATTGCCATCCAGATAGACCTATATCGGAAAAAGAATGTTTAAATCGTGGTTGTTGTTACAAAGCAGCTTCTGATCTAGGTGTAACAGATTTCGATCTCAAACAATCTTCATATATAGGTGTTCCATCTTGCTACTTTTCCAGTGACTACAAGGGTTACAGCTTTAAACTCTTAAAAAATGACGATTCTTCCATTAAAGGGCTATTGACTAGAAAAAATATTTCGTCTGGTTTTACTGATACTGTACAAAAAGTATCTTTGGATATCAGCTATATTGATGATAATAGCTTAAGAATAAAGGTAAATTCTTAGTGTTACTTGTATACCTTTCATTTTTTCATATTTAATGTTAATACATTTTGTGACTTAAATAATTTAGTTTGTTATTTAGAAGATTTTTTTATAAACAGTGCGTAAAAAAAAAAACGGAATACCGTGGATAAGTTTTGGCTTAGAGATCAGATCTTCACGTAATAGGACCCAGTTTTAATGGATTAGAGAAAAAACCTCAAATTTATTATTTAAATAGTGCATATGATATTTTAAGTTACGGAATCAGACACAAAAACGTACTTTGTCTGAAAAAATCTGCCTTTTTTGACGAATTTGGATTTCTTGCCTTCAAAACAGAAAGGGGATTAGTCACAATCTGGGAAACATGGTTCCAATTTGTTTGGCCAGGAGAGAGATTCAAAATTATGACCTCTTAATGTTAATTTTACTTTTTGCGTATTTTGCCATATCTAGAGAACGAAAGCTCATGGCGCACAATTATAATATTTGTCTTTACAAAGATAATTCCATGCAAAAAATTATTTTCAATAATTATTTATTGCTATTTTATTTAATATGAGTCGAAAATTTTTTGATTTGCAAGCTTTACAAAATTGTACATAAATTTAAGAAAATTAAGTTTAAATGGCCAAGTTTAATAATCGAATAAAATCGTTAAAAAAAATTCGTGAAAGATTGAAATTTTAGGAAGTTAAATACTTAAAATTTATTTTCCAGAAACTAATCAACCCAAATTTTTCAAATTGTGAATTTTGCCTTCATAAAATTATATTTTTTAAAATGATGTAAAAATTCGTATACCTTATACAAATCAAAATTTTTCGACTATTATTAAATTAAATAGTAATGAATAATAAAAATAATAAAAAAAAAATTGTTTTTGCATGGAACTATCTTTTGATAAATAAATTTTATAATTTTGTGCAGAAAGCTTTCATTTCGCTTAAAAGATTCTCAAAGTATATGAAAATACGCAAAAATTGTAACTAACATAAACTTATGATCGCTTTCCTTTCCGAATTGTCGATTGCGGTTTTCCACATTTTTTGAAGGTTAGAAATCCTTATCCGTCTAAGAGAAGATATGTTTATTTAGAGGAAGTATGTTTTGGTTTCTGATTTCGGTACTTAAAATATCATCTGCATTAATTAGTTAGCATATTTGAAATTTTCCCTTTAAACTTTCTCTGAATCGCAGTTATAGAAGATCCGATCACTGGATCAAAATCATCCATTTTTTGTGCATTGTACTCATATTAAAAAATATCACGGTTAAAAACCGTAAAAATTAAATTTAACTGGATATTGGAGTTAGGTTATATTAAACTTTTCGTTGGGTAGTGGACATTGGAGGTGTTCAAATGAACCGTGAAATGAGGCTTAATCAGTTTATCTAGTGGTGCCATCCATCGTGAGAAATGGGAAGTACTAGACTTTCTTGTGTAAAGAAGCTCTGCTCTGCTGCCATCGATGCCTATATGGCAGCTTTATAATCTAATTGCCCAGTGTCACCAATTGAGGAGTGCAGGACACTGAAAGTTTTTCATACGTTGAAGAAAATATTATGGTGTCATCGATTGACTGATTAGTCCTCTCGACTAATGTAGGAATTCAGCTGCAAATAAAGTTGCTTCATAAAATGTTCACCACACATTTATTAATTTAAGATTATTTGACATTTCGGTGATGAAACGCTTATGACTTTAGATATTTGATGATAGAAAACAAAAATATGAATTTGTAACCTTTATCACATAGCTCAGTTTAAAACTTTCGGAAAACGTGTGATCGATTCTCATTGGTTATTGGCCTAGTTGGCGTGGATAAAAATCTAGGTTGTTTAACCGTATTAAGTGAAAACTATCAATAAATGATTTTTCTCAACATTAACAATTTCAATGCTTTCTACTTTATGATTAGTCGAGAGCGTCTTTGTTGAACATATTAAAGTAACAATTCCAGGACTATTACAGGGAGAGATTTCGATCGCTTTGCAAGTATTTTATTATAAAGTCTTGTCATCAAAACTAAACAAATAGATAACATAACAAATCAATACCTAACAAATCAATACCTCTGGGGGTACTGGATTGGAGATTGATCATTCTCTGATTCAGGTCAAAATTACGATCTATGGATGAATGAATAGATGTATGAATGGGTCCGCCCTACAAACGGGTGTGATGTATGGGTGTGGCAGAAGTCGAATTCTGGGGCATAAATGGCGCCACTGGAAAAACAAGAACAATAGCACCCCTCTGTTTTCACAGGCATACGGAGAGAGAGAGAGATCAAAACTAAAAATATTTTTTCCCAATTATTTAATCACAGCAACATCTAAGGAAAACAACTTGGAGAATTATAAATAAATTTAATGCAAGAATTCAATAAAAAATGTGCTTAAAATGTTTACTGTTGAAAGTTTTAAATGTAAAAACATTCTAAAACTGGTAAAACCATCTTTTGAATATTTTTGTTTAGGTTTCATAAATTTTATACGAAATACACTTTTCAAAATGATTACGATAGTCGATTTAACAATAAAGGTTACTCAAAAATTTAACAAAAAAAGTTATGGTTTTATGCATTCAAATATATATTTCACTTTGAAAAAAAAGACTTCGTTTCGGCTTTAGAATCAAATAATACAGTGGCATTAATAAATAAAATGGTAAGAGAAAGAAATGTATATACATAAGAGAAAAAATGTGTATTCCTTCCTACTAGAAAGTACTTTTGCTCTGTTGGAAATATAGCATATTTTGTAGATAACAAAGAAAATAAAAAACTATCTCGTATGGGCTTAGTGCAGTTGCAATAGTTTTGTCGTTTTGTATTCTTAAATATCTTCATTTTTTCTTCTTATTGCTTTCGAGGTTTTTTCTGACACTATTCACACAAACATGCATAAAATTTGTTATTTTGAAAGAGTTCGTATATTTTGCTTTTAAAATTTGCGTTATAACAAATAAAATATGCAGTGATTACCTACCGAATATCTTATTTAATGATTTTTAATCTTATTTTAAACAATCTCTGACCTTCGAAAGTACTTAAAATAAAGTTTCAAATTTTACATAACATGAGATATTTTACCTTTTCAAAAATTTATGATACAAAATTTTTTTCTTGTATATCATATTTCACTTAAAAATAGAAATTTTAAAATTGAGATTCAAAAAATTATTCGCGATCGCAACGAACTATAGGGGGCGTTGTTGTATGAGACGGATACCTGCGATTTCCATATGAACAGTGATTCATTTANGTTTACGGAAGGAAATGAAAACGTTTGCCCAGTAAAATTAAATTAAGAAAAAAAGTTTTTTAATAAAAGTCGTTTGATGAAAAAAGAAAAAGAATGGGCCAATTCTCTGACTTGGAGTTTTTGGAAATCGCTCCAAGATGTTTTAACAATACCGTTCACAAACAGACAAAAAAGCTTAATCGGTTTTAATCTTAAGAGAAAAGGGGAGATATTTCATCCTTCTCTTTTTGCAATAAACGAACGAGTTTTTGGTTAAATTGAAATATTTTTAAATTAAGCTTTCATTTCACTAAAAATATTTTCTAACACCGCACCGACAGTATTTCTAATTGTAATTTTCATATCAAAATGTTTTAACATATATTCATATGAAATATACACATAGAAATTGATAATTTTATTAGTGCATTTTAAAAAGAACGAACAAAACAGTTTCAGTAAGAATGTAGACTTCTAAAAATCATGATTTTTTTTAAGGTTTTAACTTTTTTTATTATATTTTTTGTATAATTATTTAAATATTGGTTAAAAAGAATTATCAAATAAAGAATAATGACGTCACTTAAAATCTATGAACTGGATCATTTGAAAAGTCGCTCGCCAAACGATTGTTTAATTTTTAAAAATTAGATGAATTGTGAGCGAGTTCTAAAAGCTCTGTGATACGGAACAGACCCATTGTCTTACAAAATAGTTTGAAATTATAAAATTATAAGACAGCGTTAATATATCGGAATGAATGCAAAACTAATAACGTAAAAAGATAACAATATTACGATAATTGAATTGCTTAAAAATTTGTAATCTTCCTTTCTGATTTTGTGTACTTTCTGTAGCTAACTGATGCCGTGTCTAAGCGATATGTCCCAGACACTCCTCTCTACGTAAATCCATCTCCACGAAAGAATCCCTTGTATGATGTGAAATTAGATAATGATGGATTGTTAACAATTACAAGAAAATCAAGTTCTGCTGTTGTGTAAGTAGAACACATAATGAACATAATAGTTATTTCAACATAACTTTTGAAAAAGTTTTCCTCTTTTTAATGGAAAAACATTATACTGTTGATTGTGTGTGGATTATAGATGCTTAATTCTGACTTATTTAAGTTATAAATTTAATAAATAAGGGATAATTTTATTTCAATTTGAGTTTGGGATGAAGTGAAATTAAATGCGGTCAAATAGTAATCATACTAAAAGAAGGAAAAAACAATCTTGGGAATTTAAAATGTATATTGGCGGCATGCAAACTACACTCTTAAATTCTGCAATTTGAAAAAGCAAATGGGTGGTTAATTTTTTTTTTAATCATTGAGCAGATATTTAAATCGAAGCAAGCAAATGTCATTCGCGATCGCAGCGAACTAAAGGGGGCGTTGTTGTATGAAGACGAATAATTGCGATTTCTATATGAACAGTCATTTAGTTGCTCTGGAGACGTCTTTAATTTAGCGTGTAGCATTGTAACGTTCCTTATTTTTTGTGGCTTATTAAATTAAATTAAAACGTATACCATCGACCGAGGTTATTTTGTTATCCAGCGTCATTTTGACAGTTTTTGATTTTTCAAAAGGAATCAAAGAGCATTAACAAATGGGCATTACACTTGAAGCAATGCGCTGATTTTAAATTATATCGATAATCTTGCACTTGAAGAATTATGTGGGCTATAGAACAGACAAATAACTTAAATATTTCAAAAGTTATTAAACTTTTTTTTTAAAAATTCACCACATGGATGACATTCTTTTACTTAGATGAAAATTATCAAAATTATTACGTATTCTCAGTTTTTGCAAAGTTTTATGAGTTTAGGTAATCAGCATTGGAATAAATTTTTAAATATTAAAACTCTTAAGCTCCATCCTTAAGCTTAGGAATTATTTCTCTTCCACCTATTGTGAGAAACGTACAAGTATTTTAAACTGTAAACTTGTAAATTTAAAATTAGAGAAATCGACAAACTATTGTTGATGGTACTGCAAACTTATAAGTATGAAGAAGAAAACTTCATCAACTAAACAAATTAAATGTCTATAATTTGTACTTAACAATGACATTATATTAAACTTTTAAAAATATTTTGAATGCATTTGGTGAACTTTTGAAAGTTCATTTCATTAGATAAGTTAGACCATCTAATATCTTACATTTGTTTTAGGTTTAAAACAAAACTTTCTCAACTGATCTACAGCGATCAATTTTTGCAATTGTCCACTTTTGTAGCCTCGCAAAATTTTTATGGTTTCGGAGAACACAAGGATAGAATACGCAGGTCTTTTGATTGGACAAGAATTACTCAGTTTAATCAAGGAGATCTTCCAGTTGTATGTATAAATACTTTCATAACATTTTTTTAACAATGCTCCCCAACATCAGTTTTGCTGGATAGGGAGTGAATGTGCTGATATTTTAGCTAGAAGACCCAATATGTCAGCGGAAATTTCTTAATACCTTTCGAACTAAGCGAATTTTTAAATCTTCAACTTGGAGAGATAATTGGAATACGCAAATTAATAGTACATCATATGACATTTATTCTATCCTCAATAACTGTAAAAGTATATCCGCCGATCGCCGAGTTGTAATTGATAGGCTACGCATCGGTCACTTCCCGTATACCGATATGCATTTATATAAAGCAGATCCTACATATATAGATCCACAATGTCAAGTTGGCATTACTATTGAACATACTTTAACTCACTGTAGACGATTCAAATATTTCAGGAACAAACTTTTTGGAATATTTTAGGATATTTCAGGAACAAACATCCTGACCTTAAGAATTTTACTAAGTACTTTATGCATCACAATCTTTTTAGAGTTTATGAAAAAGGACTATCTCTAGTAATTTAAATAAAAAAAAAATGTGTAACTCTCTAACCTAAATATTGGCATCGTATAAATATTTCTGATTCTTGCGAGAATGAAGTTCAATCTACCAACATGCTAAATCCTAAACCTAGGAAAACTTCACCATTTTTTTAAATATTTAAATATGAATTTGTGTAAACTGACAAGCCTTGAATCAAAAATTGGAGCATATAAGTTTTTTTAAATTAAAGAAAATTCTCTCCACTGTTTTTGAGCTCAATAACTTCTCAAGGTGGTAGAAAAACCATTTCAATGCTGCTACCCTTGCAGACAAATTGGTTGAACGAAACCATAATACGGTGCAAATCTGCTATAACTTCGATTAGGCTGTAAGTTGAACCATGTTTCCGTTCAAGTACTGAGTATTAATTTTAAGAAGTACCATAATATGATTGAACTTGAAACCATGTTAAGGATGCTGCAAATCTGAATAGTGTTAAACACACTCCAAAATTTCCAAAAGTGTATGATTTGCTTTTTTATATAACAATAAGGAAAAATATGAATTCAATATGTAAAATTAAGGCGGGAAGGAAATAATGAAGAAATATGAAGGAAATAAGTAAAATCCTTGATTTACAGTGCAAAAATGTGAGTATCGTGTAAAGGCAGTGTAGTATCATCGTGTAAAAGTATGGAGCTATCGGATAAAGATAATTAACGTGTGGAAATAACGATATGCATTTTAACCCACCGACAGTTTAACACGTAAGAAATCGTATTTTATCCTGCAGTCTTCACCGCATAGCAAAAACAGTTTTTTCATGTTATTAGATAGGAAAATTGTGTATTGTGGTGAAACATTCTCCCAATTTTGCTCATTTGCTAAAAAGTCAATGGGTTAAAAGTATGAATCAACATTGCAAAACAAATAATTTTCAATTTTTTAAAAAGGCACTCTATCTACTGATTTATTTAGTTTTAACAAACTTGCTTTTATGGAGCTATCTTGCCACCGTCTCAAACCAAAATAAAATATAATGACAGTACTTATAAATGTCTCTTATTTTAACAAAATTAGCTCTACAATAACTATTCCTTAGATCAGCTAAATTAAGAATCAATAGTAAAAAATTTAAATTGAAATATGTAGATAAATCGGGTGAATATAGATTAATGTAGGAGTGTTGAAGTTTTCTTTAATAATAAAAATACATGGGGATCTAAAAATGTAGCAACATATAGTGAGCTATTTTGCTTAGTGAACAGCCAAATCCCAAAAAAGATTGAAAATCCAATGAGGAAATAATAAAATAAGTATTGTATCATCGGGAAAAATTCTTTATCTATATGTCAGATGTATATAATAATTATTGCGTTTTGATTAACGTTACAGTTTTATTCTTTGATTTCTATATTAACCCTTTATTGATTTCCTTAATTATCATAAATTTTTCATAAATGCAACTTAGGTTAAGTAAGGAATTTAGAGGATGAATAACTAATAGGTCTAATGCAAATTTAGACAATTGTACTTTGATTCCTTAGAAATTAATTGAATTCCCCTAATAGCTATTATTTACAAATCTTGAAAAAGTTTATAACAAATATATTCATTGTTATATAATTTAATACAGCCTCACAGGAATCTTTACGGAACTCATCCATTTTATTTGATTGTGGAACCTGACGGAAATGCCAATGGAGTGTTTCTACGAAATACCAATGCTATGGGTAATTTTCTTCTACTTGACTAGACGTCTGGAAGTGAAAAGGGTGTGAATGCCAAACAGTAAATTTCACGAGAATCTGATTTAAAAATAGCAATAATAGAAAACGTATTTTGTAAAAGTTAAAACAAAATAATGTATCATTATAAAACTTTTATTCTTATTAACCATAAAAAATAAACATTTAAAAAATTGGCATTTACACCCTTTTTGAATTATAGTTTTGAGTTATTTTAATTTTTTCAATTTCATTGCAGATAGATGGGCACAATTTTGATTGTTTACCGAATACAGATACGTAACAAATTCTAAATTCATTCTACATAACTGTATTGATTAACATTTAAAATAATAAATACAACATTAAAATAAAATAAGTGCTATTGAAACATTTCCAAATATATATTATATAATATGAATAGAAATATGACCAAATACACGTCTTTGTCACCTGTAGTAAAACAAAACTCATTCTAAATATCACCATTGACTAACATTTCATTACTTGCTCTATGGGTCATAAAACCGGCGTTGAACAGCTGATGTTCAATTTCGTAGCCTTGTAATTTTGAACCCAACTCAAAAGGCAAGGAAGCTCCTGGATCAAATAATGGAAGAAACTAGCCTTCGTAAAGGACTTTTTGATGGAACTAACCAGCATTGCCTTTCCATGAGGGAGGAAAACTATGAAAACAGCCCATGGTTAGCCCGATGGCAAAAAGATTCTGACCCATGATCCGTTTACCACTGTGATATTTTAAGTCTGCACTGTGATCGATGTGAGCCGGGAGCAGAATTCGTATCAAACGTTGACCGCTGGGATTCGAACCCAGATACCTCGTTGAGCGACGAACTCTCCATCGCCTTAGACGCTACGACTCATTGACTAACATTTAAAATATTATAGAGAAGATTAAAAATAAATAAATAATTCTTAGTAAGTAAATAATTTCAATTAATAAATAAATTTAAATATTACCAAATATATAATTCTTTTATAAGAACACAAATGTATCTTCAAACATGTATTGTCCTTTAAACAATATAATATTTGTAAATATTTAGATCCTTATCTTCCTATTATGATTTTTATTCAATTGAGAAAAATATATGATTTACTTATTAATTTAAAAAGTACTTAAATTCGCCTTTTTATATTAACTTTTCTACTTTTTATTGAAATAAAAACTTACGTTTCCATAAGTTTCGCTGTTTTCGTTATTAGTTCGTTAAGACACTTTCATTTGAAATGATAACATAAAACTGCACTTAATAAACATCATCCATATAACTTTAAATAAAACCGTCTAGGGAAAATGTTCGATTAGTTGAAACATATTACTTCAGGCAAACTAAACTAATTAACTCTAACTAAACTCGAGAAGTCTAAAGAATTGCCGTTAGCGGTATTAAATGAGCATCCCAGAAAGAATCGTTACTGTCCCACAGCTTTTAAATGCGACCTTACGTTTGAGAGATTTAAAGACTAGCAATACAATTCGAAACGTTCTTTTCTCCTATCAGGGTACTTTACACTAATGAAACTATCAAAGTTTGAGTTATTTTTTATTTTAAATATATTGATTTGTTTGTTTTCCAATTTTAAAGATATATTTCAGTCATTGGTGTGCAGTCTTTTTAGAAGAGGTATCGAAACATTTATTTACATTTTGTATTTTTTATGCTTTTTATTTTTTTTATCGAATACTTTTCTATTGATAAATTTATTATGAGATGCACCGTAAAAATTTTCATATCAAATTACGGTAAAAAGTATCAGAACTCAGGATACCGGTACTTTTTACTGTTTATTTTTATGTTACGAAACGAAAATCTGATATACCGTAATTTTTACAGTAATAATTACCGGGAAATCACTGAACCACTCTAATTAAATAAATATTACCGTAAAATAATTAAATAACTCTAATTAAATAAATATTTCTGTAAAATCATTTAATCACTCTAATAAATAAATATTATTGTAAAAATTACGGTATAATATTTAACTGTAAAAATGGATTTTATGGATGATGAACCCAAAGTACTGGTATTTTATACCGCAATTCGATCCGGAATTTTTTGCAGTGTAATCACAATATTTTGACGATTACATGTTAATATAAAAATGAAAAATATGAAGGCTAAGATGTTTCATTTTTACTTGTAAATATGTCAAATTTTTATTTTAAATAGTATATAAATCTAATTTGATATTCCTCGGTACATGACTTATAAAAATTGGTGTTAGAGCAAGGACCCAAAAGTAATACCTAACTTAGAAGAAAAATTGTACCATTTTACATTTTTTTATCCTTTATTTATTTTTTGTCACTTTTAATTCTCTAAAAAGTAGTTTGTTGTGTGACATAGTAACCAGAATTTGTAGCTGGACTTATCTCATTGATATAAGTTAGTCTAGTTATTTTCGAACTTAGTTCCCCACGGGACCCTTTTATCAACGTCGGTTTACTTACGACGGTTCGGGATTCACAAATTTTTGAACCTAAAAAACTTTAGAATATTCAGCGTTTTCAACATAGGATAACTTAAAATATCCAACGTTTTGAACCTAAGTGAAACTAGAATAACCGTCAAAAAGTAGGAATTAATTTTTTAAATGATTTTCGGGTTGAAATTTATATTTTTATATAGAATTTAATTAAAATCTGTATATTTTTATCATGGTAATACGGTGGAGAGCACGCATAAAACGAGTTGAGTTCCTTATCTTATGTCAATTTTTGATTTGAACTATAAAAATGAAAGAATTTAATATCATTTGTTTTTCCTCATATATATGTAACCGTCAAAGTATGAAACGTCAGCATTCTATAGAATGCCTAGGCATTGTATATAATGCCGGATGTTTTTAGGCATTCTATAAAATACCTAGGCATTCTATAGAATTACAAATGCTATTTAGGCAAAGTATGAAAAAAACATACTGATGAGGTTATTATGCAAATAATGTTCATTTCTCAAAAATAAAAATGTTATTCCGAAAAATGCCACTAAAAAGAAGAGAGTGCCATTAAAAAAAATTATTCAAAATGCGTAAAGAAAAATGAAAGTTGTACAAAACATAATTTATGTTTTTCTTATTAAGGGAAACAAAATGTTTACATAAAAAATTGACATTTATGTCACAATTATTTTAAGTTTAGAAAGAAATATTGCACAAAATATCCATTTCATCACTTTAACTAACATGGCCACAGAAGATTCTATACTTTGCCTGTTTCTTATTTGCCTAGGAAATGTGTAAAATATAAATCGTTTCATACATTTTCGGCTAATTTTAGGCATTATATACAATGCCTAGACATTCTACAGAATGCCGGATTTTAAACTTTGCCTGTCACATATAGAATAGCTGTTATTTTAAAAAGAAAAATCTTTTTGCATGTTTTATGGAATTTCACGCTTCCTTTATGAGATAATTAATCGTTATTTTTTTTAAGTTTAAATTTATTTTGTCCACTGTATATTGACCTTAGCATGCTTAGTATTTTAATTACTGACATAAAAAATCCACTAGATACTTGTAATAAACAAACTTTTCACATATATTAGATGCTATCCTCCAGCCAGCTCCTGCTGTCACCCTGCGTACTATTGGTGGAATACTGGACTTCTTTGTCATGCTTGGACCCAAACCAGATAACGTCATATCACAATATACAGGACTCATTGGCCGCCCATTTATGATACCCTATTGGAGTCTCGGTTTTCAACTCTGCAGATATGGATACTTTTCTCTAAATAAAACTAATGAAACTCTACAACGTAACTTGGAAGCTGGTGTACCAGTAGTAAGTTATTTTTATTCTTTAAATACAATAAAAATAATTTTTTGACCTTTTTTAAGCATAAATATTTGTAATGCATTATTTTAAAATTTTTAAACCCTTTGGCTATATATATATATATATATATATATAAGAGTAAATTTCGTCTTTAGGTTCATTCAAAGTAGTACTTTTTTTCTAAATTTTTAAATAATGCTAATCACAAATTGTTTTCTAATATTTTTTGAATAATTATGTAACTTTTAACGATTAAATTTATCATTTATTAGGATGTTCAATGGCATGACATAGATTACATGCGGAAACATCTAGATTTCACTTACGATGATTATTGGTTTAATGGACTTGATGATTGGGTTAAGGACCTGCACAGACAAGGAATAAAATATATAGCTATGATTGTAAGACAAAATTTTTCCTTTTATTTGTAGTTCCAACCTTGTAATTAATCTTAGGATTTAAATTTTACTTACAGTAATTACCATTATTAACTGTTAAACTTGACACAAAAAATACAATATGGATTGTTTTGAAGATTTCATCAGGAATGCAACTGCAGAATTGAAATTTGGCGAACTGAAAAGACAAATTTTGTCTAGGAACATAACATGAGCTTTATGATGGAAAGTTATTGCAATCTTAAACGCTTTTTTTTTTGCACATTTTTTCTCGATTATTTTCTTACTGCGTTACATTTTACGCCACTAAGCATAAATAATACGACATTTATTTGAATTGAAACAACATTTAAAAGATTGAAATTACGATGGACTGTAGAAAAATGTACAAAGAGTAAGATAGAATAAAAAAGTTAGATATTCAACAATTAGTTCGAAAATTCTTGAACAATTGTAGGAATAATGGTTCAATTTGTAGGAAAACAATACCATGCATGGTAAATCTGCAGCCCGCTGAAACGCAACTACGGAGTTAATATTCGACGTGCTGAAAGAGTAATTTTTATTTGTGAGCTCAAAGTGAATTTTGTTAATTCTGATTCGTTCAAAATTTATCTCGTATTCAAGTGCTTTTTCATCTTTTTTTGAGTTTGTTTGCTTTCAATATTGACTTTTCATTCATTGCCGTAAAAAAATTATTATTTTTAAACAAGATCATTGAACTTGACGCGTTATGCAAATGACGCGTCGGCAATTTCCAGATATGCAACACAATTTAAGCTAATTTTCTGAAATTCATAAAAAAGTGTCATTTAATATACCTGTCAAGTGTCATTTAATATATTAAAGTAATCGTAATAATAATACATTCAGAAGATAGTCTTGAGACCCAAAGAAACCTTGCCAAACTTGAACCCTTCGACTGATTGAATAGACAACAAGAGATTAAAACTTCTTCCCATTTTCAATCTTCCTTCTTTTCCTTACTTCTTCACACCATACGCATTAACGTAAAGCCTTATTATTGATTAATTTTTACATTCTTCATACTTGCATTCATATTTACCTTATTTTTCCAGTCACCAGGAGTATCTAACACGGAAGAAAATGGAACATATCCCGCTTATGACAAAGGGAAAGAACTAGATCTCTTTGTAAAAGATGTATACGGCAATGATATCGAATCTAAAGTAAATACCTTTCTTATTTGCATGTACAAAAAAGAAATGAAAAGAAAACTATTGTGAATAAACCTCTGTAATAGTTTGTGCAGTTATTGTTGAAAGTTTAATTTTAAACATTTTTTAAAATTATATTTGTTATATTGCAGGTGTGGAATGATAATTATACAGTTTATCCTGATTTTACGAATCCAAACACTCAAAAATACTGGAAAGATAGATTTGTGGAGTTTCATTCTATTTTGGATTTTGATGGCGTATGGCTTGTAAGTAAACAAATTTCCTGAATACATTTAGCTTTGTTAACAAAATAGTATTTCCCCCATAAGCTGGTGTACCAATATAAAACCATTCATTTCTCAAAAATACTATTATTTCAAAACAAACTCTTTTTTCTTCAAGCAGATAAGTATTGTTATTTTGGCAATAAAATTCCAAAATTATATGAAACTACTTAGTCAAGTCAGCATTGTGGTAGGCGCGAGCCGAGAGCAGCATTCGTGTGATCAGCCGACGTTGGGATTCGAACCAGGGGAACTGTATTGGGAATCAGTCGTTCTGTTTTCTGACCAACCATAGCCATTGGGAAAAATTTTAAAGTATTTTTATCGTAAAGGTCTAATTTATTTAAATAATATTAAAGTGCAAAAATGTTTAAAATTATAGCAGCCCATCTGTCCAAAAATGTCTGGTAACATAACTTACGAAAAAATTATGTTTAAGGAAATGCAATAATCAGGTAAAGCAATCAGATCAAGCTGACAAAAAAATCGAATCATAGTTTATTTCTACGTTGTTCAAAACCATAAAATAATTTCTGAAAAATAAGAGCAAGTACAGAAAATAATCGTAAAAGGATTTGAAAAGGTGAAAGTTATCCTGCTGTAAGTAAAACTGCATGACAAAAATTAAATTTTAACTGGCGTTTAAATCCATTCATGATTTGAATGAAAAACTGAAGAAACATGTTTTTTCAACAAGACAGCTTTAAGTCGTCAAATATACAAAGACAAATTGAAAAAAAAAGGGCAATGCTTTACAGTCCGCGGAAAACTGATAAAAATAGAAAAATAAATCTTTACTATATTGAACAGTTTTTTTTCAGTGAGAAATGTGTTTTTCTTCTCTGTAGAATTGACAGTTGTTTTTTACAGTACACATTTGAAATCTTAAATTTCATTATGTGTATCAGATATTGTGTCTCTTCGGAATATTATTATGCAGGATTAGCTTACGATATAAATTTTAAAATTGAAAACAACAAACCAGAACCAGCCAGAACTAGGTTTCTGGCCAACAACTGGGCCAGAAACCAGCATCAATCCTGGTATCTCGAGACGATTTCTACCCAAGAGCCATAGTATGAAGACTTCTGCTTCAAAAACTTGTGACTTTCCTTTATAAATTAGGAACATGCAGTGTAATAATAAGGAAATAAGATTCTAAATTCTATGACTATTCTATTTATGAAACACGTTTTGACTTGCAGGATATGAATGAACCACTAAATTTCGACAATGGAACGTATGATGGTTGCCCAGAATCACCTTTAGAAGATCCTCAGTACGTTCCTGGAAGGCCGTATCCTCTTCGAACTTTGACCATTTGTATGACAGCCAAGCATTATTCTACTGACCATTACAATGAACACAACTTGGTTGCTTACAGGGAATCCCGCGATACATATCTGTAAATATATTTTACTCACTACTTAATAAAACCGACAATTGTCTTAAACTTGCTCGCTTAATTTAAAGTGACAAATACAATAATTAGACATCATCTCAGGAAAACTCTGTATTTATCTTTTTTTAAGAAATGAGTTAAACGAGATGCCATATAAAGCAAATTCAAATAATTTAAGAAGTATAAAAAAGTAACATTTTTAGAAGACATTCGGTGAAAAAACTGAATTGTTTACTTATAGGCAATTTTAAACTTTTTTTAATTAGAATAAAACACTGAATTTCGAAAATCAAACTGTCATACAGTAATACTTTGTAATCTGAATAAAATTCGAAAGCGAACTTTAACATATCATCTAATGAAAATATTATACTTAGGTTTCAGATAAAATTTGTCAGGATGCAGATTCGACTATAATACACCAAATTTCCGTAATCTATCAAAATCACATTTATTAAAACCAAATTAAAAGACGTTATTCTTACATTAATAAAAAAATCAGAAAAAACACTGGCATAAAAAAAATATATATTGTTTTCCCTATGCTTTAACATTAGGATACAATGGCTTTAGATATAGATTATAATTTGTTTAAATCTAAAACTTCTTTATGAGCAGAAAACTTTTTTGTTCAAAAATTTAGAAATTTCTCTTAATTTTAAATAACTTGTGACTAAAATTCTGAAATATCCTTTATATTCACAGTTTTATAAAACAAAAGTTTTACAAGTTTTAATGTAACAAAAAATAGAAAAAAAGTAACGAGCTTTAGAAGTGTAAAGATAATCATTAAAGAATCAAAATTTATTAGTAAAGCAAGAAAAGAAATACATAACTATAAAGCTTCATCATTTACTCTTTTATTTTCATTTACTTTCTACCGTTTAGTCTTTAACTGATTAATTTCCTCGCTCAAATTATTAAAAAATGACACCATGTTATTAACTGTGGTTTTCAGTATAATAATGTTTGTGAATAACATGGAAACAATTCAGATGTATAAATGAAATGTTTTAACAATACACGCTGAAAAGCAAAATTTCTTACATATCGTTTTAATAAGTTAATTAATTTTGTCATTAAATTATGCTATTTGAATCCTTTTTTGTACGATGGTCGCAAGTGCGCGTAAATTGAAATGAAAAGACATCACAATTTAAGCAAAGTAAAGATATCACAATATTATTAACCATGATCTTCAAAACCATTTATAGCATTTTTTGAATGATATTGAAATGTTTCAGATTTTTAAATGAAAGATTTTAACCCTTTGACCTTAATGGAACACCGGTGTCCCTTTTATTTTTTATTTTTTTCTGATGCTCTCAATGCAAGTAAAAATATGTTTTGATAATTTTTAATTATAAAAAGATAGTGTAATAGTTACTAAAATTTCTTAGATAATCGGAATTACATTTGTCCAAAAATATAAAATCCAGGAAAAGTAGTTTAAATTTTTTTTTTTTTAGTTCATATTCAAAACTTTATCACTAATTAACTTTTTTGGTGAAAGAAATTCCAATGGTGAATAACTGTTACTTTTAGATCTAAATAACTATAAATAAGAGGACATTTGAAAAATTATTGTCTAGAATTGAGCTGCGTTAAGAAGATTTTACCTTTAACGTAGTAAAAAAAAAACACCGGTGTTCATTACCATTAATTATTAAAATGCTAAGTATAATATTTTTCACTTATTTTGACCAAATTTTATACAAAATGATGAAAAGAGTATGGAAAATATGCTTCATAAGAATTCTGCGTCAAAGGGCTAACAATTGTTTAAATGAAGAAAAAAAATAGTAATTTTTACGTTTTAGTATGTAAACTAATTTGTTCTGGACATTTTAAATCTATTTTTCCAAAGTATATTTTTTTCTTCTTTTATTTCGAAATTACTTTGTAAGGACAGATAAAAAAACACACTTCTAATAGCGATGTTTAATGCAAAATTTACAAATTGCGAGTTAAAACAATATTTAATTGACATATCAAAATAATATTTGCTTTTTAAAAAATTAGCATTACTCATGTAGCAGTCTATCACTTGTATGAATTCTTTGACGATGTTAATTAAAAAAGTGTTACCTACTTAAAATTCTCTGGAATAATTAATATTATCACTGATAATATAAAAATGAGAAATTTAATTTCCCAACCAGAATATTTCAAATTTATAAAGTTCAAAAGCGTCTTAAAAACTGTTATTTTTGCATTGATCATTTTATAATGTTGCTTCTACTTTAATAAAATAAAGTTTAAAAAATTTAATAGCCAGCAAAACTCTATCTGTAATACAACAGGAAATTTCGTTTAGTTTGTTTCAAATCTAGAACCGTGTATGAATAATTTTAGGTCTAGTCATCTGGAGATTTAAATAAAAACTAGAAATTATTGTAAAGAAGGTTTTCTCTAATTACAAATTCATATTTACTAATTATTGTATGAGCAATCAATAGAATTTTTAAAAAATCTATTGGGAGTACAAATTAGTTCCCTCCGTTTTCAGAAGATAGCTCAGACTGTTATGAATGTTCATAGTGACAGCTGGTTTCGGTGGTTTAAGAGAGGTTAGACATCTGTCATTAATATTTAGTTTATATCGCTTTGAGTTTCATGCAAAAGTCTTATTTTTTACTTTGTTGAATATGTCAAATTTTGTGGTAACTAAGGACCATTTGCTGGAGGTTTAAATGTTTCTGCTTTAATTGCAAGAAAAGTGCTGCTGAAGCGTGTCGAATGCTTGTAGAAGTTAATGGTGACAATGTTTCAATTGATAAATCATGTTGAGAATGGTTTCGACGTTTTGTGAATGGTGAATGGGGAAAGAAGAATGGTGAATGGTGTTGTATACTATGAGCTGCTACAAACTGGCGATTCCATTACGTGCCATCGGTATAGGTCACAATTGATTCGTTTGAGTCGTGCATTAAGAGAAAAATGGCCGGAATACGAGCAAAGACATCACGAAGTTATTCTTCTGCATGATAACTGTCGGCCTCATGTCACAAAAGTCGTAAAATTTTATTTGGAAATGCTCAAGTGGGATATTTTGCCGCATCCGCTGTACTCACCAGACATTGCTCCTTCTGATTATTCTTTGTTTCGACGGATGAGGCACGATTTGGCAGGTCACCGGTTCACTTCTTTCGAAGAAATTGAAGGTTGGCCCCTGACTTGGATCGCCTCTAAAGACGAGATATTTTTTCGAGATTTAATTTGAAAATTGCCTGAGAGGTGGAAAAAAGTAATAGCCAGGGATAGACAATACTTTGATTAATCTGTTCATTCATTTTGTTCGAAAATAAATGCGTTTTTGACCACAAAAAAAGCGAACCGAACTAATTTGTATACCCAATATATGATTTAAAATAACAGTTTCTAGTAACTATATATTTTATCTTGTATTTTACTTTAATTGCTTAAGTTATTTTCTTGTTTTCGGATTTTTAAATATTTGCAAACTAATCATTTGTTCTCCAGTTAAGTTTATAAATGAAACATTTTCTTGACGCTTTCAACCATCCTTTCTCTTAATTAAAATTTTTAAGGCATGAATGCTTTGCACTAATGTTTTTTCAATGTGTTCACAAACAGGCAAAATGATAAAAATTAATTCATGCAAAATGCTTAAAAAAATTATAGTTAAAGTAAAGCTACGGCCTTTTTTTGAATATTTAATACAATCTTATCAAACAGTTTCTATGAACTCTTATTTTTTCTTTTATAGGTGGTGGTTTTTTATACCGTTTTTCAAAATGAAAGCTTTTACTTAATATAAATATGTCGTTCGTATAATTACTACGGGTCTCTTTTCATTGCAGGTTTTTTTTCCACAATTCTTTTCGTAAACATTTAGTTTTTAATTTAGAAGAATTTACCGCCTTTGATAAAAAAAATATTTTACAAATAAACATTTTTTTCAAACGTTCCTTAAATTTTTAATCATATCAGAATTTAGAGAAAAGAAACAAACGCGGTTTCTAATACAATAAAAAAAGAAACATACTTCATTAAAGACTCCGATTTCTTTTTTCAAAAATTAAATTTGAATGGATATTTTTAATCATTTAGTCTAAAGACAGTATTTTAATGCAAAAGCTTTTTTAAGCTATATAAATCTTACAAAAGTGAAGTTATTATGGAATTGATCTTTCTTCCTTATGAAAAGAGTGCTACAAAAATTTTAATTTCTTTGACAATTATGCAACAAAATTCGGGAATAAATAAAACATAAAATAAAATAAAACTTCACATATTTTTTCAAAAACTGATATCTTCAAACATTAACATCTTACGAAGTCTAAATTAAGGGCAATTTTATGTTTTTTTTCAGAAATTCTTTGGACCCATTCTTTTTATTTTTACCTCTTCGTTTTAGTGCTTTGTTTTTTCTCAAAACTTAAAATGTCAGTTTAAAAAAATATTTTTTCTTTAATTGTTGTTCGAATAAACCTGAATTTTAGTGTATAGTTCGGACCTGTGGGTAGTATGCCCCGGAGGGTTCACACTGTAATTGCCTCTCGTGGAGGCTCGACCAACTATTGATTATGAATAAAGTTTGTTTTTCTTTTCAATCTCACGTGTCCAAATACTTATTGGTCGATGGTATATATATATATTGCTNAACCAACGCGAAATTTTAAAGTTGGTAGAGAATTTATTTTGTTTGGAAATACAAAATATTGAAAAGCAAAATAAGTATTGTGCATTTTAAATTCATTCTTCTTTCACTTTTTTTGTTTACATAAACTAACGAGCGTAAACTCTGATGCCAAAATTGAATATATATATATATATATATATATATGAATTAAAAAGAAATTAATTAATAATTTATAAAAATATATTCAAAAAATTCTATTTAAAAATTGTGTTCTGAAAATTATAATTTTTTCAGAGAATAATAAAATATTTACAAATGTAATTGGATTTACATTTTTTGAAATTTCTACTGCTTTTGTCCAAATGTGTTAAAAAAAAACATGATTTTTTTCTATAATGCAGTGCTATGAAGGATATAAGAAATAAACGTCCTTTTCTGTTGTCCCGTGCCACACATGCAGGACAAGGTGTTTATACCAGCCATTGGAGTGGTGATATAACATCTGATTGGGATGATCTTCGATACACAATTCCGTGTGAGTTTTTAATAAACATTCCTTTTCTGTTTAAAAATGTCAGTTTTGTAGTTTGAGTTGTTATAGGTTGAATGAATTAAATAATTCTGCAAAATTAGGTCTGTCTTTCATTCATTTTTCTTATTCCTGGCAATTGAATATCTATCGGTCAAGCACCTAAAACAATTCTATTAGAGCCTTAAAACAGGGTCAATCATAGGTCATATGATGGTAATTTAATGTTTTTCCTCTATTTCTGTTTTTCCTCTTCTTTAACTTCTACTACTTTCTTTAAAAAAAATTCTTCCTCTTCTACTGCCTTTATTTTTAATACTGCTTTGAATTCTTTTTTCTACATTTTCCTTTTCTGTCCTGCAGTGAACTAATCGTAAAAACAAGGTTCCCAGTAGGAAACCGAAGCTAAACATCACTGGATGCGGTTAGTAAGCTAGTGGGTAACAGCTTTAATCAACCTTCGTAGGGGCCGAGGGTGCTTGGTATCGGACCTTGTTAAACTGTTCTACCGTGAAGTGCTCGACTTCGTGCGCAGGTCGTCGGGCTTCTGTCGGGGAGCTATCTCCTCTGCAGAGGATCAAAATTGTGATGGCTTGTCTTCGGATCATCCTCAAGAATGTTTCTCAGACACCAATAGCCCATTGTGTGGCTCCAGTGCGATGTAAATAAAGTAACTACCTTCTTCTTCTGCTTCTTCCACTTCTTCTATTACTGCTTCGATTTCTTTTTTTTTTCTACTTCTTCTTATACAACTTCTCTTCCTCTATTTTTTGTAAAATAATACCTCAGAAAACTATCGTTTGCAAATTTTTTACTCATGATTATTATGTTTCATTTTCTATATCGTTTATCATATCGTTTGAGCACTTTTAATTTTTTAATAGAATTGTAATTGAAAATAGTTTATTCTTGGCTTGCTCTATACCTTTCCTAAGGTTAGTTTGCGTTGAGTTTTTCCTTGAAAATTTAATAAATATTTCTCTTTTATAATAAGTATTTGTAATTTATTAGCTTAAAGTAGCTAAGCTAGAAGTTTTAACTCAACTTTTAATGATCTTTACTCCCCCCCCATTATACTTTTTCTACAACTTCTCCTTCTTCTGCAACTTCTTCCTCTTCTACAACTTCTCGTACGTCTATTTCTTTTTTAACAATAGATCGATTATTATTTCGGGAATGACGTGACTTGCAATACTTTTTCTTATTGAGCTTTTCCAAATTTATTTTAATTATTCACTTATATTTTCATTAAAAAAAACATATAATCTCCCATTCTTCGATGGATATTGCATCAGATCTTCCACAAAGGGACAGAATGCTTTAAGTGAATTAGATGTTTGCATTTACAGTTTCCAAAAATTATTTACTTGCATTATCACCGAACATGACACTTAGTTTATTTATTTATTTATATATATATATATATATATATATATATCTGTTATGCTTTGAAAGCCTAAACATTGTAAGTTCGTAGTGTGGCCGGTGCTTCTTGAAAAAGATACAGGAAAATACAGGAATCATAATATAATTTTATTAAAGTAAGGGCCAGAGCCCCAGAATGACAACCTTACATGCTGGTGGATAGGTATAGAATAGCACATTTGACCTTGGAAAGAGNGAGAGAGAGAGAGAGAGAGAGAGAGAGAGAGAGAGAGAGAGAGAGAGAGAGAGAGAGAGAGAGAGAGAGAGAGAGAGAGAGAGAGAGAGAGAGAGAGAGAGAGAGAGAGAGAGAGAGAGAGAGAGAGAGAGAGAGAGAGATAGAGAGAGAGAGAGAGAGAGAGAGAGAGAGAGAGAGAGAGAGAGTTTTTTTTTGTTGCAAATATTGTTACCCTTAATTTGCAAATACTGTCACCCTTAGTACCGAAATTGAAATACCACAAATATAACTGATTTTATGATATTCTTACAATCATAAATAATACTTAAAATTATTTAGTTACTATGATATGACTTTTCTAAAATTTTTACTGCAGTAAAATTATTTAAAATTCTGATGCTAAGGGAAGCTATGTTGAATTAAGATCGTCTGTGAAATAAAACGAATGCGAGAAAAGAGAAGAAAAAAAATTAAAAAATATTGAAATGAAAGGAAGAAAAAATTGTTTTTCTTCTCATTACCAAGAAGAAGACTTAGAAGAAGACACTAGGAGAAGAAGAGCACAGATACTCATACATGTGACCTATGACGTCGGCGGCAGCTGATCATTGGGTCGACTTTTCGTGTTTTTCATGGTCACTGTGTAGAAAACCATCCCCAACACTCCAGAAGTCCTCAGGTGCTTTGATCGTAAAGAAAAGGAAGAAAAAAGAAAAATGAAGTTTGTCTAAGAAACGAAGGACCTGGAAAAACAAAACATGCATTTGTTTTCGCTTTCCCGCAGTACTTGAGACTGGATCCTTAGAACTGCTACTGTCGTCACCAGGGTGGCATTGTACCTTGTACAGTGTTTTACCCAACTCTTACGTGGAGGTTTGGCGACGCTGGCACGTTTAACATGCCAGCATGACATACTGGCCAGGTACATGCTTACTGGCATTACGCGTATGAATGAAACGAAAAGTTAAGAAATTCTGTGAGCTGTATTGAAGCGACGACAGCACTTGGAAAGTTGCTTTGTGTGCACATGATGGCACTGACTTTCCTACGTTGTGCTACCAGTTGTCCAATATCTCCCCTTCTCTCTTATAAGAAAACTGGCAAAATGGGGTGTTAAAGTAGAGCTAAGTTTCTCCGTATAAGTTAGAATGTTAATGAACGTAAAGTTAATTAAATACAGCTTCGTATTGAAGATCAAATTTGTTAATATGCTTCTTTAACTTAACTTAGATTTATTATTTGTTTATGCAGTTTATGTAATTGTGATATAGTTTCGTTTTTTTGCACATGGCAACTTCAATGCATAATTTGTTTGTTTATGTCCTACATGGCTTCATGCCTGTCCTTGTGTTAAGCAAGAAATATATAGTGAAAAAAACTGAAATCTTTCTGAAGAACTTGTCACTTAAAAGAATTGATACTTGTCGGGCTTAGCTTTAGAATGGAAACAACAGTTGCTGACGTAAGAAAATGCCACGTTTTCGCAACCAATCAGGATCGAAATACCCATACTATGTCACTTTCAGGTATCTTATAGTTACACATACATTTTCTCCATTTTGCAGTTATGATGGTGTTCAACATGTATGGCATGCCCATGGTTGGTTCTGACATTTGCGGATTCCGTCTAAATACCACTGAAGAGTTGTGCGCCCGTTGGCAAGCACTCGGAGCATTTTACCCATTTTCTAGAAATCATAACGATTTTGATACCATAGTAAGTATGAGTTTTAATTATTTTAAACAATTTCTACTGATATTATTGATTTAATAAAAACAGTAGCAAAATTTTACAAATTGTAAGCTACCAGTGATAAACTTGGTAACATGCGTAAGCAATCCATCACACAGTAATATGAATTTGCAGTAGAGATTTGACTTAAGTATGACTGTTGGCAACAGCATAAAGTTTTTCTTTGCATCAGCCTGATGCAAAATAAAACTCAATTGTTTAGCTAACGTTGAAACGTATTTTTACCACGTTTATGTCAACTTGCCTTCGTGTATGTCTGTTCGGGTGGAATTTTGTAATCGATTTTATACTAACTTCCCGACTAGCTACAGACTTCAAATTTTACACATAATTCAGAATTGGATGACAATGCATGAAAATGAAGAGAAAAAAGACATACAAAGTAAAATAAAATTAAAGAAAAATTAATATTTTCGCGATTGTCTTTTGTCGATTCGATTATTTCAAATCAGTGTCACATGTCAGTTGAAAAGTTTTGTGTACAGTGAGTGAAAAAATTGAGATTTTGGAAGTGAGAACAAAAAAATAAAAATAATATTTTTAAAAACCACGTTTTTGTAGTTAAGAATAATAATTAAAAATTGAAAATTCGAAAAACGTGGGGTGCATGAAATACATAACAGTACATATACACATTTTCTTACTCATACACATGCGCAACCACATACACATTCACATTCAGATACAATTACAGATAGACATGCACATATTCTCATGAGCACACATACTGTTAATGCTATGTTTTTCATGCGCCCTACGTTTTTCGTTTTTCAAATTTTTGTTTTTTAATTATTATTCTCCACAACAAAAACGTGGTTTTTAAAAATATTATTTTGATTCTTTTTTACTGATAAACTTTTTTTTCTCCATAATATTTCAGTTACTAAAATGAACAAAATTACATACTAGAAATTTATTTTCATTGGCTAGTCTGACAAAAGTTTCCTTTAAAATCACTTTCTAGGCTTTTCAGAAAAAAGGACGAACAAATATGAACATTATATTTAGAAAAACACTAATATTTGGAAAACAGGTGAAAATAATTTTTAAGCAACCCTGTCAGTAAATGGCGGATATTTGTTATGATTTTCCTTTTTAAAATAATAAAAATAAAAAAGAGGATTTTATGAACCGTTATCTTTTTAAACATTTACTTTTAATTTGGGAAATGAATTTTCAAGCTTTTTTTACAGCTATTGTCTATAAGCTGGTCGAAATTTGAACGTTATTTTTAATTAATTTTTTGCATTAAACGAGAATAAACAGTAAGTCTATACTTAAAAGTATAGAAAAACAGGCTCAAAAATTATACTTATTGTTATTTCAATCTATCTATAATTCATTTCTCAAGCGTATAAAATAGATTATGGAATTTAACTAACGTTGAAAATGCATTGTTTACTGATAAAATTTATCTTTTATCAGATTACAGTCAATAAAATGAAGAAAATTATATTATCGAAATTTACTTTATTTTTTATTGTTTCTGACACGAGCTTTAGTTAAAATTACTTCACAGATTCTTTAGGGAAAGAAAACAAAAATAACCTTAATATGCAGAAAAAAATTAATATTTCAAAAATGAGGAAATATTTTTATGCAACCGAGTCAGTAAATGACGAATTTTCGCTCTCTGTTTCTTCTATAAAATATAAAAAATTAAAAATAGGATTCTCTGCACCATTTTTTTTATTCTTTTGTTTTTAAGCTGGAAAATGAATTTTCAAATTTTCTTTACACTTATAGTCTACAAACTTTGAAATTTGAAAGTTAATTTTGATTTGTATTTTGAATTAACCCGTTGATGNATTGATATGGCTCTATATAGATGCTTTGGCTATATTGATATAATATTAGAAAGCACTCCTTTTTGCTGATGTAGTCGTGTGAGCTGATGAAGAGATTATGTCTTTTCATTTTTTTGTTTACCGGCGGCTTTATAATATACATTTTCTTGTAATATTTTTCTAAAATATTTTTTAACAAAATATTTTTTTTAAATACTTTTTCTTCTTCTCTTTCCATTAATCTTTATTATTTTCCATGTTTTCTCGATATTTTTAACTTATATATATATATTCTTATGCTTTCATTAAAAGAGCAAAAATGTATTTTCGTATTTTTTAATTATAAAAAGCAGATTAATAGTTACTAAAACAATCTGTTAGATTATTGGAATTATATTTGTATTAAAATTTAAAATCCAAAAGCAGTAGTTTGAAAAGCATTTTTTTATTCATGTTCACAAATTTATCAATCATTGATTTTGTAACTTAAAGAAATTTCAATGATAAATAAACTCTTTCTCTCAGATCTAAGTATCTGCAAATTTATGAAAAGAAGCATGAAAAATATCTTTAATAAATATGTTTTACTGTATTTATATGATTCAATTTCTAAACGTATAATATATATTATTTCCAGCTAAATGTCATTTCATAATAAATCATTGATATTATTTGGAAAGAAAAATTTTAATATTTTCCGTGTTCTTAAAGAAGGAAAAAAAAATATTTTTGAGTTTGGACTTAACATTTTATCTTTTATTCTATTTTTAGGAGCAAGATCCAGCTTTCCTGGGTGGAGATGTACTCGAGGCAACAAAAAATGCCTTGGGAACTCGTTATTATCTTCTTCCATATTTTTACTATCTATTCTATAGAAGTCACGTTTTTGGTGAAACAGCTGTGAGACCATTGTTTTTCGAGTATGCATGTTACTATTATAGAATAGTTAAAGAGTTTTTTTTTTTTAAATTATCCCATATAAAGTTCATTGCAATTTTTTTTTATAGTTTCTGTTTGGTTTTTTCCTTGTATTTATTAGAAAAAATTAACAATTTGATTAAGCTATTTTCAGATTTAAAAGCAAAAATGTAAATAATGAAAGAAATACCTCTATAATGATAGAACCATTCGTTTTATTTGAAAATTGCAATGATTATTTTGTTTTAAATTTTTTTTATCGTTTCAGGATAAAGTATTAAAATTACAAAAAAAGACAGGAATAAATAATTTAATAAAATCATGTTTAAGCAAAATACCATTATGATCAATGTATAAATATTTTTACTGCAATACAATTTTCAGATGAATTTCTAAAAGATATTTATTGTGCATGATTTTAAACTTTAAAACTTCGCTTGGCTATAAACTAATAGTAACCGGTTAGACTCGGTGAGTGTTAATTCAAAAAATAATAATTAAAAAAACTGAAATTCTTTAAAATGATTTGGTTGCTTTTTACTCAAAACTAAAATGTAATTAATTTGAAATATTTTTTAATTCTTTTGTTGCTTTTGTTATCAATCTATTTAACTGCTATTACTCCCATATTAGCATATCCTAGAATCATATTTTTTACACTCAGTTTTTTTAGTAAAAAAATGTATGTTCAGGATTTAGGTTCTATTATACATTTTAGCAAAAATTGCCGTACAATTTTCTAGTTTTAAATAAGCATTTAACTTGCTAAACTTTGAATAAATTGAATGTATATTTAAAAGTTTTAGCAGTTTTTGTAAAAATGTTATAATTTTTTCACAATTAAACAATTTCTAATGAATATAATAAATACAAAATATTTAATAAATAAAATTCTATTTAAAATCTATAACAACAGTGTTCGTTTGATATAATAAATGGAGTGAAACTGTCTGCCTTACGTTTAACAGCATAATTAAGAAACGAAAAAATAAATAATTAACTCCATGCATTGTAACATCATTGAATTCATACATTCACATAAGTCTAATTCAAATCTCTGAATCAGTACCCAATATAATATTTAAGTTTATCTATATTCATTTATATGTATTTTTTAATAGATTTCCTAGCGATCAAACTGCATTAAGTATAGACGAAGCCTTTCTTTGGGGACCTGCTCTCTATGTAATTCCGGCCTTATATCCGGTAAGTTCAGAAGCGACTGAATATAACCGAGAAAAATTTCATATCTAATAGAAAAATATAAATTGTTAAATTTATTACATCTTTGTTTTTTGACTGTAGGGCATTAAGGAAGTGGAAGCTTATTTTCCAAAAGCTGTGTGGTATGATTTCTATGATGGAAAGCGTATTACTGATAAGGCTGAGAATAAAACGCTTTCTGCTAACATTACTCACATCAATTTGGCTGTGCGAGGTGGATATATATTGCCTCTGCAGTTACCTGCTCAAACGGTCGCTGACAGGTGAGTTATTTTTATTTAGTTTTATCACCATCGACAAACATTCGTTTGACGTTGTTGATGTAAGGCACTAATCTTTCAACATGATTGGCATACTAATCTTCGAAAGGGTTATTTTGAAAAGAACCAATTGAAGTAAATAATACACAGTGGAGAATAAGAAAGGAAGTGAACAAGACTATTTAATGAGACAAAAAAGCATAATTCGATTTATTGAATTCAAATGTTTGGCATGTCTGGGCACATTGAGAGATTAAATCATAATAGAAATCAGAAAAAAAATGGAAACATTTGAGACCTAAAAAAAGACCGAAAAAGAGATGATTGGACGATGCCACTAAGTATGTAACCACCTTGACGGAGATTGTTGCTGTTGTAGTTCATTTACGTCACACTAGAGCTGCACAATGGGCTACTGGCGACGGTGTGGAAAACATTCCTGAGGATGATCCGAAGACATGCCATCACAATTTTGATCCTCTGCAGAGGGGATGGCACCCCGCTTCGATAGCCCGATGACCTGCTCGCGAAGTCAAGCACTTTACGGTAAAACAGTTTAACGAGGACCAATACTGCACATCCTCGCTCCCTACGCAGGCTGATCCAAGTGGTCACCCACCCGCACACTGACCGTAGCCAGTGATGCTTGACTTCGGCGATCTGCTGGGAACCGTGTCTTAACGATCAGTTCACTGCGGGATACCTTGACGGAGAAAGTTGAAGACGAAAAATAGGAAAGTCTCACAGAGGCCAAGACTCACAGAGGGATGTAGTGTTTTTTAGGTAAGTAAGTAAAAAGATTGAATCCGAATTGAAAAAAAAAAAGAGTTTCTGATTTATAAAGAAGAGTCAGAAACATTTGTTCAGAATAATATTTTTCTTCCTAAAGGAGAAAAAAATCCTCAAATTTATCAAGGTTGCACAATGGCAATGAGGCTAAAATTCATACTCAATCTAAATATTGAGGATATTTTACATTAGCAGGGCATGCCTATTAAAGCATCAAAAAACTACTTTTTAATTCAGTTATACTTTTCGTGAAGTATTTATTTATATATATTATTTTTAAATTTCTACGATTTTTTACTCCAAAACCTGTATTTAAATTTATGAAAGCATTACAAAAATTGCTTTCTAATTTGTTAGTTGAATTTCTATTATTTTTATTCCAAACTTGTTTTTAAGCTTTTTTAAGAATTCAATAAACTATTTTCTGATTCGCTAATATTTTCTTTTATTTTTATTCGAAACTTTTACTGTTTTATTATAAACTTGTTTTTAAGCGTTTTAAAGTATTCAAAACTACTTTTTTTATTTGTTAAAATAATTCATGTTGGAAATAAACTAATTATAAATTTGGTAATTGTTTACATAATACAAATACTAGTCTGTTTTATTATTTAAATATTTAAATACTTTAATTATCTACGCTGAGAGAAAAGGTATGGTTGAAACTACCAGAAATTCATAAAGTATATCATATATCTGGCTCTATGAGAACACCAAATCGTTCGGTAATTTTTCTTGAAGTGCTTTGATAATGATTATGGTAAAATTAACAAAAATTATGGTTTCATAATGTGCGACAAAATTTGGTGAATGCGGGAAAATTTTTCAATTTCAGCATGATTTCTTAAAGAATAGGATAAAAACCCTTTATTCTATTAAATTTCATTTTCAGTTTTGTATTTTTTACTAAATGCGTGGTAATAAGAAATATAATTTTGAAAGCCAGAATTTCCGGTAAACTGCTACCATACGAGCTGAAAAATACCAAATTAATAGCTTAAATACCATATATTTTGGTTTTGTCAACCAAAATTATGCTTGTTCTGTTTACCAAATATGTCATTAAAATGAAGTACGGTATTTTTGATAGAATTTTTACGCGAAAACATTTATTTGATTTATGATACCGTTCGCGGATTAAAAAAGTATTTACTATTAAAAAATGCATAATTATATCTCTTTTTGATATATATTATGTATAGGAAAAATCTCAATATATATATATATATATATGTGTAGTTNTGCAGCAACATATAGTAAGATATTTCATTTTATAAAACTGGAGCATTAAAATTGAAAGATTTAATCCTTATTTTGTTTGCCAATAATAATTTTCTCTCCATGACGTTTACAATTGCAAATTCTAACAATACATATCAAGAACTAATAATGATTATGATTAGCTTTGCTGATTTTCAATTTGATAGTAAAATTCAATTAATACGTTAATCATTTAAACTCTTTTTATTGCAATTCAACTTAGTTTAAATTCTGACTACCAGTGTTATGTTGTTATGAACTAATTGCATACTTCGATCTTAATTTATAGATATAGGATTAATTTTTCAAACTTACGTTTCGTTCATTCTAAGACACCGTATAACTGACATTTAAAATTATATTCATTTTCTTTCATTTAATTATCTAACGTAATCTAAATGATAGCAGCTTTGCTTGCTGACATGCAATTTTAATTAGCTATAAACATTACAAATAACATTCCCGACTTAAAAATTTCATTTTCTGTAACGTTTTGTAATTTAATTTTCACATTATATATGAAGTTAAATTATAAGTGGTTTTAATTTAATTTTGGCATGTCTACATATAAGAGAAACTTTTTTAAATAATTAATAAAATATTTTATATTGCTTTGGAAGAATAAAAAATATATAGCGTTGCGTTTTAAATTAAATGATTGTAGGAAAGAATATGTTTTGCACATTCCAAATGTTTTATATTACAATTAATTTATCAAAAGTTAATATGACATGAATATTATTACGCCTTTGAGAAACCTTGCTCATTTTCATATTTAACTTAATTAGAAAACGAAATAAGCTTTAGCTTGTTTTTCCCTTTTTTGTTAATTTTAATCAATTTTTTTCTGTGATCATATTATTCATGGTTTTTCAAGTTAAAAAGAGTTTGATTCAATATAAAGCTAAGAGTCTCTTTCAAATTGTTCAAAAAAGAAACTTTGGTGAAACAACATTTAGATAATAATATGCTTCTGTGAATTGAGCTGTCATCTACAGTAAATTCTAGAAGCTTGTGAACCACCTGCATGAAAAAAATACTAAGAAACAGTTTAATTTAAAAATGTCACTTTAAAAAATGTGCTTTCAATAAACTCTCTCTGCCCTAAGCCATCGATATCTAAAGATAGATAACGAGGAATTATTTTACTCTTATTTTGATTTAAAAAAATTGGAAAAACGTGTACATAATTTGTTACACATTTTTTTTAAGGAAAAGATTATTAAAAAAGAAAAAGGTTCAATAATTTATTCATTTTAATTTTGATTTTACTTTCAAAAAATGACTATGAATTAAAATAGGTTATAAGCATTTAATATTTGCAAATATTACATTTGTAAATAAAGAATAACACAGAAGTATTGTTTACCTGTGAAATATTTCTTTAATTCCTAACATTCCTAAATTAAAGATATTTACTAACATTTATTTATCATTCTCTCTTAGTATTCTCTGCTCTTATCATTATTTTTAATTATTTTTTCAAATTAAATTTTAAAAAACGGTATTTTCTCTATTATAAAGTAATATACTTTCCTTATTAAAAAGTAATCAATAATATTACCTTACATTGCGTAACATTTTATGATCAACATATTTGGGAGATTTCTCAAATTTACGTCAGCTTCCGGACGCTCTCGTACGTAAGGTTTCAAGAAATTGCGTGTGAGTCCGTGAAAAAATATCGAACTTACATAAGGGAAAATAAGGGATTTAGCCAAAATCAGTAAATTAAAAACGCTAATGTAGTGGAATATCATTTTAACTTTGGCCGCAAAATCAAAACAAACTTTTACAATGAACGTAGACGTTCTCTACAAAGCTGTGGTATACGACTCAAAATACTTTGTTCTACGTAAAATTGTGGTTCTGTGAGCAGAAAAATTTGGTAGATTTCGATGAAGTCAGTAATAAGGCATATTATTTAGATTTGTTGCCGGAGATTGAATAAATTTAGTTTCTGCATGTGATCCACAAACAACCATAGCTTACAATAGTTTGCTTTAAACTACACATGTAAGATAATCGCAATACATCACGATTCATTTTTGAATTTCATCAATATATTTCTTCCAATTCGCATTCCACGTCCATGTTTTTAGTTTGAAGGTCAACTTAAACAGAAAACAACCTTTAACATCCATAAACAGGGTATCTGTAGCCTTGTTTTTGTAACGTTAATTACGCCAACATAACGTAAAGATTCGTAGCATTTAAAATGAACGCGAGCATGCGCAGTTGCTTCACATCTTACGTACGGGAGAACACAGAAGCTGTACGGTAATACGGTAAAAGTGTGAAATCTCCCTATTTAAATATATATTTAAACATACTAACCATTTTACAATTATTATGGTTGCTGTAATGGCCACGGGTGGTAATGAAACATCCTATTATTTTTATTACAGTATTCTGTGCTCTATGCAATAATGAAAACTGTAATTTAGGTGTTTAAAAAAACTTCCTGAAGGAACGAAGTTTCATTCAAGTTTGTAAGCATGTATCGTGACGAAACATCCGAATATCTTTACTATAGTATTTTTTGTTCTATGCAAGAATTGCAACATTAAAATTTAAATTTATTTATTAGCTAAAAATTAGTTTTCATGAAGGTAAATTATTTTCTACTCATTGCCTCCATTGCTACGATCAACACGGAAACCTTTCAAGTAAATTAGTTTTCTTTTTAAGCTTTATTAAACGATTCTAGCCTTGAAACTTACAAATTCACACACACGGTCAACTCTCGTGCATACTTTTTCGAGCTTTTGGAGAGTTTAACGAAAGATTACTTTTAACCTGTGAAGCTTTTCTGATCGCCTGGGTAAAGGAGAGTTCTCGTCATAGGGTTTTCCTATCTCTGTTGGGTTTTCTCTATCAAATAAGTGCCTTATAGATTTCCCATGTAGCATGATACGTAAATTAAGCGTAAATCTTAGGGAAATCGGTAACGTCAGTATGCTATATGCGTAAATTTTACATAATATTGACATAATGATATTAACTAAGCTCAGCATCTCGACAGCCCATAGAGGGTCAAGGCCTACTGTGCCCATCGCCCATCTCAGTTTTCTTGACCTTGGGCTCTGGGGTGCAAGAGCAGATGTTCCGGTTAGGTGATCAGCCAAACGTGGAACCCAAAGTGTTTAGTTCCCAAGCATGCTTGGTACTCATTTATCGACCCACTGAAGGGATGAAAGGCTGAGCGATCCTCGGGCCTTGCTCGGCCCGAGGATCGAACCCAGGACCTGGGGCACGGGAGCGCGAAGAGCTACCACTCAGCCACCGGGCGTCATAATGATTTTACCATTGAGATATTTGGTAAAAAAAAAATTGGTACATTTTACGTATTATTAACGGGATAGATTTACCAATTACCCTTCAGTAAGATTGCTTTCGTATATTTTACGAAAGATTGACGAAAAAATATTTGCTATTTACATTTAATAAAATTCTGTGTATTTTACGTATTATTGGCAAAGCAAAATTTCGGTTCGAATTTACTTATGCAAATTTTCTGATCTTTGGATAACAATTTTTTGTTATGATTCGACGTTTTAGTTTTACGTAAATTTTCTGACTGCTTAGTAAAGCTTAAAGGTGAAATATACGTATTTTTTGCATCTCTGCTATTTGGCTTGATGCTCTCCACAGGTAATGGAGCACCATATTTTTTTTGTGGTTTTGCCGGATTACAAATAATTTAATTTATATCTGCGATTGGTGATTCTTTTCTTTGCTCAGCTACTTTCATGAGCTCTTAACCGCAAATCACTTCTCCCTTGGTACAGTTTGGTAAAAGCGTGAAGCATATATCCTCTTCATCAACACAACTTATTTTTGACCGTTTTGACATGGTTCAAAACATCCGAATACCTTTGATGTACTATTCCTTAACTTACGCATTAATCATAACATTGAATTTACTTATTAAAAGTTAAAAAGAACTATATCCTCTGTTTGTTTTTTCTCTTTCAGTCGTGAAAATGAGTTTGATATATTAGTTGCATTGGATGATAAACAAGAGGCTTCGGGAGAGTTTTATTGGGACGATGGAGATTCATTAGGTAACCATATCTGATTCACTATGCTTTTTTATCATAAGTAAAACATTGTTCTCAATAAAATTAGTTAAGTACTGAAAAATTAAAAATCGAATTTTCTTATCTTTTTTGCTTCTTTTTTAAAAAATGTTAAAATATAGTAAGTTTTCCCTGTGACTCCAAATGGTTCCTTTATTTGTATATTTTAAAATTGATGACGTTCTTTATGAACGAAATTAAGAGAAACATTTTTAAAAAAATAAATTTTTCTAAATAATTATGATCTCACCACCGTTAAAAATTTCTCCACAAAAAAATGATAAAATATAGTAATTTTACCATACATAACACCAAAACAATTAAATAACCATAAAACGATGGTATTTAAATTGTAAATTGCAAAAAAAATCGTTTATTGATTTATCTCACTTAAGAGAACGCCATACCATAAGAGAAACTTTTTGACGCAAATTCTCCTTCACTTCTATTACTAATTTAACATTTAAAAAAAAGAAAAAGAAAGTTCAGTCAAACCTTAAATAAGTCGTAAAGTTTCAATTGCGGAAAAAAAAATTAGCAACTACGAAAATTCAAGGAAATTACTGGAAGAGAACTTCTCAATTGCGTAATCCTAAGTTATCTTTTCATAATTTATTTTATTTGGCTGTTGTTGTTCATTTACGTCGCACTAGAGCTGCACAATAGGCTGTTGGCGACGGTCTGGGGAACATCCCTGAGGATGATCCGAAGACATGCCATCACAATTTTGATCCTCTGCAGAGGGGATGGCATCCCCGCTTCGGTAACCCGACGACCTGCACACGAAGTCGAGCACTTTACGGTAGAACAGTTTAACGAGGACCAATACCGCACACCCTCGGTCCCTACTCAGACTGATCCAAGTGGTCACCCATCCGCACACTGACCGCAGCCAGTGATGCTTGACTTCGGTGATCTGCTGGAAACCATGTCTTAACGATCAGTCCACTGCGGGACACCTTCACGGAGAAAACTGGAAATGGAAAGCGAAAAATAGGAAAGTCTCACAGATGCCAAGAAAGGCCAAGACTCACAGAAGGATGTAGTGTCGGTTTTTGGACATTTTAAACATTTGTTTTCAGTATTCTAAAGCATTATTAAGAATTAATTCATAACAACTTGACTAAATAATCTCTTTGGCGAAAGTTTCAAAAATATATTTCGAAAGTTTTTGTAAGAACCAAATGCTAATTCAGAAAAAAAAAAGTTTGGAGATAGAATTGTGATAGTACCCGAAAAGAAATAAGTTTAAATTTTATTATCCTGAGATAGTATTTCCCAAAGCGCGGTACGCGTACCGCCAGGGGTAAGGGAATAGATTAGCGGGGGTACGCGTTCTTATACGAAATATCTTGCAACAAACGAAAATTTCAAAATTTTTTTAATTTAAAACAAAGCTAGCTATGAAAATTTACGACAACGTATTTTTCTATTGGCTATTTTTTGCTGTTGCACTTTAGCTTCAGCACTTTCAGCTGTTATCACAGCAAAAACAATATCATTCTTCTTACTGATGCAGATGAACTTATTAACAATACTTCGTACCAAAAGAGAAAAATAAGCATATTTTTGAAAAAATACATTCATTTTCTTATTAGTGGTACACAGTGTTACGAAAAATTTAGAAAGGGTACAAAAAAGTCTTAAGTTTCGGAAACACTGTTGTAAGATAATCGAAAACTAAATCCGTAGAACCAAATCTGCTTTATCAGGATAAAAAAAAATTTTTGAAATTAATAATTTTTGATTTTAATGTAACAATCTGTTTATAGTCAATCACTGAAGGTTGATGTGAAGTCATCAAAGAACAGAGTTTCACAGTTTAATTTAAAAAACCATTCTTTTCCATATTAATTTTACTGTATAACATCATTGAGTGTAACAAATTTCATTTGACTCTTATTAATTTTTGCTTCAGATACATACAAGAACGGAGTTTACAACCTAAATAAATTCACAGCTGCTAAGGTAAGACAATTTAATATTCAGTAGGTATACATCAGTTTTGCAATATTTTTGTTAAATGTATGCAATGTATCGTGATGCATAGTACTCTTTTCAAAACATCGCAATAGCAAAATCTTAATCTATATTCATATGATATATTAAATACTATATTTTATGCTAAATACCGATAATGTATCGACATCAGTATCACGAGCGTTTCCATTTGGGAGCATTTTTTTCTTCTGTTGTATGAAATTTGTTAACAGATCTTAGATACTTTGGTAACGCCATTTTTAAATATGCAATCGGTTTCTCTCTAACAGTTAAAGTTACAGTTTGTTTTAAAAACAACATTTTCAGTATATTGTTTGTGAAAATTTACCAGTTTAAATACGTTATACATAACAGAGACTCACTTAAACGTTGCGACAAACTTCTAGGGTCTCCTTCGGTTACGACCAACATCATCAGGATTAAAATTGCATCGGAACCCATGCTCATACGTCATTGCCGAGGAATTAACGTCTTACGCCGCTAGGGGAGCTTTCCTATTTTAAACTGTTACTTCATGTGCTTCTGAATACGTCATAAAAAGGAAGCAACTCTAGCCGCGTACGACCACATTTTCGGACATCTGTTTCAATGCAATTTTAGTCCTGATAATGTGTCCATCAACCCTAGATGCTAGTCGAACATTTACGCAAACCCCTGTTATCTGTTATTTATAACGTTTTTAAACTTTCTCATTTGAACAAAAAGTAGAATAAATATGCACTTTATAATTTAAAAAATCTGTAGCTTTAGGAACAAAACTAATTACAGATTTGAAATTTCCTCACCCGAATTAGGAAAAATCATGTCTTTCTATAAATACAATAAAAACTTTGTCCCCCTGTGCTATGTATAAGAATGGTTAGCAACTACGAGCTCTCCCGCCGGCCTCTTTCCGTTTTTCGACGCATAGTGATTCCTCACTCGTTCACGACTCGGGGCCTTGTGCCTGAGAGTCTGTTTGCTTGGTTCTACTACTTTTTGGAGTGTATTGTTGTTTCATCGAGTTTGCGGCCTAAGTTGGGATTAAATAAATCTTATCGAATACGATATTGTCTTTAATTACATATGAAAAACGAAAATATTGACTACTGAAAGCTTGAAACTTGTAAAACTTACCAATTATCGTGAAATATCGATACTTATTGGTGATATATCACGATATTAAAATTCCGCAATCAGTCAATGCTAATTTCTATCATATAATTAAAGCGTGACCTATTTTTTTTATGATTTTTTGAAATAAGTATATTTTATATTTTATATTTTCTAGAACACATTCAATAATACCATTATCAAGCATCAGTTCCATAGCTTGTTAAACCTAAACGTAATCAGAGTATTTGGTGTAAATCAAAGGCCAACTAAAGTAACGATCAATGGACAAGACGCTCCAAAGTTTGAATACAATGAAGTAAGTTATTTTATTATTATTGTTAGGAATACTACAAGTTCGAAATCATTAAAATTCTTAAAATTATGTGAATTTCTATTCTTATTCTATCAAAAACCTTCCCATTAAAAAAAAATGAGGTTTACGAGATGTAATGGTTTAATTTTGTTAATACGGAGATATGGTTGTCCTTAACGTTAATGCTATTTGAGCTTTACAGCGCATGCGCAAAAATTGCCCTGCAAATTATTATGTCCCTAAAGGGTACAAAAGGGGTTAGTGTTAAAGCAAGACAAACACTGCGCAAACGCCCTAATATTTACTGAGTGTTCGTTAAACACCACTCTTAAAATATAATTTAAATGAATTTTGTATCCTTCTCAAAAATTTAACGATACTTATTTGCGCATTAGAGGTCATTAATTAATGTGAGTGTAAAAAAAAAAACTTAAAAACTTCACGAAAAAGAAAAAATTTTCTCAAAAAATGGCAAATCATTGTAAAATGTGGTATAAAAATATCAAAAACAGTTTGAATGCCGTCTACAATTCGCCTCACATTTTTTTACTGCAAACAAAGACGCTCTGGAAGTTTTTAGTGGTCTCCGCCATTAATAATTCGTCAAATTTTGATAATATTATTACTTTTCCTGGCTGAAATATAATAAAGTGCTGTCTTTAATGCATATAATTTGTTACTTCATTTTTAACAAGAAGACCAAAATATATGTTAAGGGTAATGATTAAGGAACACCTTTTATAATTTGGTTGCAATTTGTAGAATAAAGCTTATCTTTCTCAAAAAGCATTTCTTACATTATTACTTATCTAAAAAAATTCTTATTTCGATAGATTTAGTAATTTTATAAAATGTAATATTGCTCTCTCATCAGACAAATTTTTCAGTTTTTGGAGAAATCAAAGTGAAATTTTCTAATATAATGCTCCTTAATAAGATTTTTGTGAGGCAATTCTACTTATTAAAATGATTCTAAACATTAAAGTAAGATTTCATAAATAATTTATTGGTGAGTAAGAAATTTTTGTTAATCAAATTAATTTATTTTAAGTATAAATTTCCTGAAGAG
Organism: Parasteatoda tepidariorum; assembly: GCF_043381705.1. NCBI lineage: Eukaryota > Metazoa > Arthropoda > Arachnida > Araneae > Theridiidae > Parasteatoda > Parasteatoda tepidariorum. The sequence continues at coordinate 82,601,335 of NC_092204.1, read as the reverse complement.
TTTTTTTCATAAAACTTCATTATTAGGTTTATACTAAAGCTTACAATAGAAAGATTTAGTATCGAGTTTCAGTTACGTAAACCGTAGCTCAGATTAAAAATAAAAAATCATCCGAAATGAAATAATAATAAGCCTTTAAAAAATTTTTGTTAATTAAATAAATTTTTTCAAGTATAAATTTCATGAAGAGTTTTTTTTCCTCATAAAACTTTATTATTAGGATTATACTAAAGCTTACAATGGAGAGATTTAGCATCGAGTTTCGGCTACGTAAACCATAGCTCAGATAAAAAATTAAAAATCATCCGAAATGAAATAATAATAATTATTATAATAGAACTTTTAACAGAATTCAAAACTGCACATTCACTTCTAAACTGCATAATTCACTTCTAAATTAGCTCTAAAGACTCATAATATTTTTTGCCTAATTCAAGTAAGAAAAATTATGTATTGATTTAAATTAATTAACATATTGAAAGTAAAAAAATTAATATATTGATAATTTGTTTATTTGATTTTTTATTAACTTTTTATTGGAATTTATTTGTTTAATTTTGTTTTATTTATTTATTTGCTTATTTTATTTCATTTTCTGCTCTTTTTTATTTATTAATTTTTATTTCACTTTATTTATTTGCTTATTATTTACTCATTTATTAATTTTTTTAAATAAATTATATAAAATTTTAATTGGCAAATTTATATAAAATTTTAAGAAAAAACATTTTTTTCTAATTAAGGTTTGCAGACGTTTCTTACATTTTATTATATAAATACAGACATCTGTACCTTAAAATATAAATAATGATTACGTGATAAAATTATTAAAAGTATAAAAGTACGCAACCTTAATTTTGCGCTTTTTGTACTTCAGACTGCAAAAATATATTTTTCTTAATTTTTGAAACCACATTTTTCCTCTTGCTTTACTAATTATTTGTTTCGTTTACAGACTACCTTAACTATAACTGCCAAAGGATCTTCTCTTAAAGAACAGTTGGTTGTTAAATGGAACTAAAAGAATAAAAGGAAAATTGGAACAAAATAACAACTGAAGAATGCAACAAGCTCTAGAGCGAATGAATTCTTAGAGAATTTTTAAGAGAGCTGTAATAATAACATTTTTTAAATGTATAACGTAGTGTTACATGTCTTATTTAACTGTGATTAATTATACTTAAAGTATTGTAGCATTACTTGAATAATTCATTATAGAACTATTCACATAATTTTTTCAATTAATTATAAAGATAATTACATTATGAGGTAAAGATTTTTTTTTACTGTCATATTTATTTACATGAATTCGTAGTTTTATAATTCATTAGTTGCTTATGCTTTTGCATGAGAAGTATATAAGAATATTCCTATGGGAAATATTTTTACATTAGAAGTATATATAAAAATATTTCTTACAGAAAATATTCTTATGTGACATGCATGTTTCATGTAATAACTTTTGAGAAGTTAAAATAATAATGTATATTATTATGTCTGTTGTATATTATTACGTTATGTTGTAATATCTGTAAATAATAAAGTATATCTAATTTTTATTGTTATTTATGAACGAAGTTTGAGTTTTTATGAACAAATTCAAGTAAATTAATTTCATGTACTATAAATCCGTTGTTCTTATCTTCCTAATTTTAGTGTAATGTATAGTGTGCCAAAAAATAAACGGTCCACCCTAAACAACTTTTGATCTAATGATCGGTTTTTCACGTCCCAGGACTCAATCTTAATAGTTTGAGAGAATGACCTCAAATACGCTAATTAATTAGTGAAGACTATAATTTAAGTTACGAAATCAGACACAAAAGCGTACTTTCTCTGAATAAACATACCCTTTTTCGACGGATTCTTATTTTTGACCCCCAAAATATAAGGGGTAGCAGCATTCTAAGAAATATGGTTTCAATAGTTTGGTCAGGAAAGCTGTCCAAAGTTTGTAACCCTTAATGTTAATTTTACGTTTTGTGTATTTCACCATATATCGAAAACTATTTTAAATTTTCATTTAAACTAAAAAAATACATATATTCGTTTATCCAAAGATAATTCTAAGCAAAGGTTGATTGGGTGAAATGTTTCTTTTTATCAATAATCTTGAAAAGAAAGTTCCACTAACAGCCAACAGGCTTCAACTTAGAACGTTTCCCCTCACTTTAACGTATTCTATTTCACACACGCTTTACTTACTTTATTTAGCAAAAGCTGGACACCTGGGCCGCGCAGAAGACCCATATCCCATTCATCGTGAAATTACAGTAAAATTAAAAAATATAAGCAGTTTGTATACAGAGTCTCTGGGGTGACTGATTTCACACACGCCAACTTTACTTATTTAAGTTATTTATTTATTTGAAATTTTAAAGTGGTAGCATGATTTTTTGCTTTGACATTTTACTTTTTAGTTAATTTGATTTACAATGATTTTGATCACCATTGTTTCTAATCCCACTTGCCAATCCAACAAGCCTGCATGGTGTAACTAAACGTATTTATGGCAGAAGGTGCATTTCATGCTTTTCAGTTGCGTCATTTATAGTCAAGAACTTGGCCATAGATGGTACCACTGGAAAACAAGAATAATCGCATCCCTCTGCCTTAACAGGCATGCGAAAGAGAAATAGCCAAGAATACGACTTCAGACACATGCACGTCACGACCCGTTTATAAGACGGATCCCTGCAAAAATCCATTCATTCAGCCACAAATTGTAATTTTGACCTGAACTAGAGAACAATCATCCATCTCCAATTCAGAACCCCCAGAGACATGATTTTTATTGAAATATGGCAGACTTTGTTACTACTCATCTTTTTCTCTCCCCGTCAGGTTCCGAAAATGGGAGCCTGCTTTTGAGCGCTTGAAACATGTCGACTTTTATTTTCTATTTATATATTTTTGAAACGAAGGAAGTTTTTAATCGGGTAATATCTTACCGCTTCAGCCTCTTTGGATTATTTATTTAATGTAAATAAATATATGCTTTCTTAGAGAACTAATAAACCAGATCTTTTCGGTTATAACTTTTAGATTTGACTTATTTCTCCGGATTCACCTGGTTTTTTTCATAATTTGATATGTTTAAAACTTATTTAAAAATATTCCATTATATTTTCGTCATTATAGAATGAGAAATATATATTTTTTAAAAATAAGACGTTCGTTTCTTTACTGAAACAAATTTAAAACGAATCTCATTGATGAAAAAATTATAAGAACACATTTTGTTTTCGCCATATAGCATTTTCATCTGGTCCTTGTACTTTTGGCTGATATATTTTGTTTTGGCATCAAATCATAATTTTTTAAAGGAAAATTGTTATATTCGATCTATCTGTTAAGAATAAAAATGCACAACGCAAGCCCATAGAACTGGAACGCTTTTTTTTTCTTTTAAATTTCCATTTCTTTAATCGGTGAAAACTAAAATTTCTCTTGCTTTGTTTTGTTTGCATTATTAGCCTCTTTAGCTAGATTTATGCTTTAAAGAAATTAAAAATTAAATTTAGGCGATTTTTAATTAGCCGTTAACTAATTAAGTATAATCAAAACAATTTATCCTGAAAGGTGTAATTTTTTCATATAGCAATCTCAGAAGGCATATATTTATTCATTGAATCAAGAAACATGTAATTATACAATTGTAAAGAATGAATTTATTCATAACAGTATGAAGTATCACACCATAAACTTCCAAAGGTATTTTAAATTGGAGTGTGCTGCATTACCCTTGCTTTTTTATCTTCCTAATTCCCGTTTTCTTAATTGGTAAAAACTAAGTTTCTCTTGCTCTGTTTTGTTTGTCTTACAAACAGCTATAGCTTAATTTAAGTTTTAAAAAATGGAACTTGGAATATTTTTAACAGGCCTAAGACTAATTAAGTGTTATTTAAAAGATATCTCCGGAAAGATCAAGTTTGTTTTAATAGTTAGCTGTGAAAGCATATATTTATTTATTGAATTATGAAGCATATAATTTAACATTTATAAATAATGTATCTATTTATAACATTATAAGGCATCAAATGATAAACTTTCAAAGACAAACTATGATACTTTGAATACTAATGTACTGCAATACCAGTAAAACAAGAATAGCACTTTTTTCCCCTAACATTTTTTTAACTAATTGTTTCTCGCATACTCTTATTTTATGTTCATCTTATTGTTTTTGCATGTTTGCATGCATATCTTATTATTAGCTGCAGCTTGAATTAAGTTTAGTAAAGAAAAATGATATTCAGACTTTTATTTAACAGACCATAGATTTATTATAATCAAAAAGGTATTGTTCTGTTACAAACAATGACAACATGCCTCTATATTAAGGCCTTTATAAGGAACTATATCAATTAATTACAAAAAAAAAGTGTGAGGAATGTATTATGTTTTGAACGAAGTGATAAGGGGAGGGGACAAAGTAATGTTTTCCAAAAAAATTTAATAGAGCTGATATTTGAATGTTTGGATTCTAATAAATAACAAAACATTTCAGCTGATTAAAATCATATAGCATTCCCCTGCAATCTTTTGAAGATAATGAGTAATTTTATCTCGTTTGTGATAAGCTATTTTTGAATGATTAAAAGCCAAAACAAAAGTTAATACGCGTGGTATGGAAAGATGCTTTTTAAAATGTTTGTTTCTTAAAAAAATTTATTAATCTTAAATATGGAACCCTTAATAAGAGATAATAGTGATGATACAATCGAAGAGGAAGTTGTACTACAAAATCGCTCATTGACAAAGAGGCAAGTGATATTTTTAATCGCAGCTGTAATAACTGCTGGCCTTGTGGGTACATTTTCATTTTGGATAATAAATGGTAGAACTTTTTCAATACATAATGAATCAAACCCTTCTTTACCAGAAGATTGCAAGAATATTCCCGATTCAGAGAAATTCGATTGCCATCCGGACCGGCCAATAACAGAAACTGAATGTTTGAAGAGAGGTTGCTGTTATAATCCATCATCTGATCTCGGTGTATCTGATTTTGATCTGATTAATTCTTCTTATTTGGGTGTACCATCTTGTTACTTCCCAAAAGATTACAATGGCTACTCGTTTACTCTTACCAAAAACAATAGCTGGGTGTTGGAAGGAGAGCTGACGAGAAACATTTCATCAGGTTTTTTGAAAGATAGCCGTAAAGTTCTTTTGTACGTCACGTATATTGATGATAAAAATTTAAGATTGCAGGTAATTTTAAATTTTTTTTTGATGTTTATTCCTAGTTATTATTTTTAATTTTCAACCACAGATATATTTTCAGTATTTTTTTTTTAAAAAAAAAGCTTGNATTTTTTTTTTTTTTTTAAAAAAAGCTTGCTTGACGATGGATTTGTCCGGTACATCCCCTCGGTGTTCTACCATGACCACCCAATTTATATGTTTTTAAAATTCTTGTCTTATGCACATAAAGGGTTTGAAAATTTCTAAAAGTGAAGAAGAAAAAAAATGCGTTGTCAAAATCTATTGAATAACTTACGGGAAAGGTCGGATGAAAAATACCAAAACCAGTGTAATTGCCTGATGATACTTAGAGGAGTTCCTAATAATTAACATTTAATATTTTTATGTTTCCTGTAACAATCATACAAGTTCTAAAAAAACTAATTTTAGCCTTCGTCAGTTCTAATTCGTGTGATTTTTATGTATTTTTTGTTCCTTTCTCGTCCTAATATGTGAATATGTGATCCATGAAATGTATACTTTTCGTTTCTTTTTTGACAAAAGTTCTTCAAGTATCTAAAAAGAACAGTCGTCACGTATCACTCTATATAAAGTATTAAATCTCTAACAGTATATTATGAGTTGTGGGAAGAAAAATAAACATTACCAACTCTTTGTATTATACTTTTACAATTATTTTGATTGCTTAAAAAAACATGGAAGCGTAATTTCTTTAATTTTCATTGTTCAATTCCCTGTGACTGCCAAAGGTTAATACCCATTTTGGCGTAATATTGTAGGAAACAGTTATTCACAGATTTTTAGTTAATGTAATTATTTAGTTTTGAATATCTGATTTTTAAAAAAAAAAATTGATTTCCCAGGAGCTATTCGACCGATTTCGCTCAAATTTTGTATTTTGTAACGTGAAATTAAATTCGTAAAAATTGTATAATTTACAATTTAAAATTTTTTCGACTATTTTTGAATAAAATAATAAAAAAATTATAAATATATATTAAAATGTATTTTTCCTGGAAGAATTAGCGTATTCACGCATCAACATTTAAGCTTTAATTTTTAATCAAATAATTAATCATGAACTAGAAAAATAGCTTCTTTTAATTAATTTAAAGGCAAAATTTGAAAATTTTCGATTTGGTTGCAAAATAATTTTAGTTTAATAAAAAAATTCATAAAATTAGAAGCTTTTATAATTGTTAAAATTTTCCTATGTGAAACTTTTTACAATGTGTACTTTATAATAAAACCATTCAATTTTAAGAAATTTTTCTAGAACTTTAGTTTTTAGGATTTATATCTTTGAATTGTGATAAGCCTCATCCTTGAATTGTGATCCTCATGATAAGCAAATACATCATTTGAAAGCAAAAATATTCTTAGAAAGTATAAAAGAAATCTAGTTTTAAAATACAAGCTAAAGTTCTGAATTTGAACCTGAAATTCAAAAAGGGGCAAAAGCTCATACTGCTATTGGGTGTAAATTTTACACGTGAAAATTATTTTCAAAAAAAGAAGAAGAAAAAAGGAAAGTACACTTTAGATAAATTTTAATTACTGCACTTTCAAAAATAAAGTCAAAAGTAAAATCCTTAACTTTAAAAATATCTTTAGTCTATATGCAAACATTTACAGGATGGTCCGCAAAAACCGCCTTTAATATATATTTTAGAATACTTAAAAATTAAAGCAAAAGCATACGTATTAGGGGTTGCAAGTTATTTAAGCAAGGAAGAAACAAATTTTGAAAATCTGTTCAATTAAATTTACGGGACAGTACTTCATCGGATAGGAAAAAGGCGGTTGCCGGGCTATATTTTATATTGTCTTTGATGAGCTCAAAATCAAAGTTTTTAAAGTAGTTACACGTATCACAAGAGAGTGCATCTCTGAAGAATTTTACTACTTAGTTGATTTTTAAATTTTTTCTTAGATCTTTCATTTTTATGAATCAGGGGGGCTTTAGAGATGTATATCTGAGAAATTTATTTTGAGTACTCTCTAGTTTATTCTTTTGAGTAGCAGTGGTTGTGCTCCATGCAGGGGCTGCATATAGCTGATGATCGGTCGAATACATTAGAGGTATAGCGTTCGTTTTGTTTTAAGTGTAAGTTTTGAGTTAGAGTTTAATATCGACCTCAGGGCTCAATAGGCTCCTTGCGCTTTGCTAATAAGATTATCAATATGGGAATTCCAGTTTAAAGTACTAGTAATGTAGATGCCTATAGGTAGGTGGCCTTTCGAACTAGCGGTATTGCATCATTGAATAGAGTAATATTTGGATAAATGACTTTCTTTTTACCTGATTTTCTAATAATTAGCAGTGAAGATTTGGTGGTGTTGATGGCTACCTTCCATTTTGTGCTCCAGTCTTCGATATGAGGTATGATATTACTGAGATTAGTAACTAACTCTTAGGATTTATGGATCTGATCATAAGGGCAGTATCATCCGCGTAAAAGGCTGAGGTGATGCATCTCACATTATTAAAATTTGGAAAGTCCACTGAATAAATTAGGTAGAGCACAGGGCCGAGGATTGGTCCTTACGGACTCTTGCTCTAATGCATCTAGTGGTAGAAACGGCTGTATTGATCTTCATATGAAAAGTTCTGTTTGTCAGATAATTATTAATTAGTAGCACTAGATCTTTGGGGATATTGAAATTTATGAGCTTGTATATGAGGCCCTGATGCCAGGCGCGATCAAACGCTTTGGCCACATCCAACATCAGGAGCGCTGTTGTTTCTTTTTTGAAGAATTCTTGGTTAATATTCTCAATAATTCTCACAAGTTGTTTAGTGGTGGATAGGTGCTCTCGAAAACCGAATTGCTCATCCGGGATAAAATTGAGATGGGGCTTTAGTCTGTTGAGGATTATCTTCTCAAAAATGTTTGAAAATACGGTCAGCAAACTAATGGGTCTGTAGCTTTCAGGATTTAGCAGAATTTTCCCCTGCTTGGGGAAGAGCACAACCTGAGCGTGTTTCCATTAACTGGAGCCGAGATTAGAGATTCAGTGCTCTTATACACTTTATTAATACCGATAACGATTATTTTATAACTCAATATAATATTTGTAAAATTAAAATATCTGGAATTAAAATCGGTTTCAAAGGTAAAATGAGATGGTCGAGTGTTTACAGTGTTGAACTTTTACAGAGAAGTTCTTGGGTTCATACCGTACTTTGCCGATATCACCATTCCTGTAGAAGCTCTGAATTTTGGAGGTAATTTTTAGCTGGTTCGAATCATGCCTGTATCCTGTATGTATCTTTGTGCTGTCCTTCTCGAACTTGTACTATCTGTTCTTTTGTATTGAACACACAACTTTGCATAGTTTTTTGTAACAATAAAATTAAATAACTGTTAGTTCTTGTTTTTCAAATTGACAGAGACTTATTAACCCTTTTTGTAATGAGCACACAAGACTGAATGTGTTAATACCACCCTGGTCGTGTGGTCTCATGGTTCCGAAATCCCCCTTTCCCCGTTTAAAACCTGCCGTAACTCTTGTTGTTTCTTTGGGCTGTCCTACTCTATGAACTATTTTATCATGAAATTCTCGAGGGTTTATAAGTCGCTTTGTAATGAACACGCAAGTCTGCAAATGTATGTGTATCTCACAGTGGATTAAGGTTAATGGTTAGAGCAACGAATTTCGGTCCGGAGATGCCGAGATTGATTCTCAAAGCCGCATGAAGACCCACAGAATACATGCGATATTCATGCTAAAAAAATCTGGGGAGTCTAAAGTCCTGACTTTGGTAACTGAGCAGTGCCATGCAGGGCCTGATTATCGCCTAGGCCCAATAAGCACGGGCCTAGGGCCCACTCTTTCTGGGGGCCTCAAAAGTTAGTAAAAAGTCATCAATTACTATATTTTAAAATACTGAAAGAAACAGTTTTTCTCAAAAAATGCATTTTTTTTTTTAATTTTAAATTTTCTTTATATTGTGATAAACCAAACTCGTGTAAAGATTGCACTAATCAAATTCGAAAGAACAGCTGAATTTGAATTGTTGCAATTTTTACGTCAGCGGCTAAAGTGAATGCACTGAATATAAATTTTAATTTTTTTTAAAGTGTTATTATTTAAATAAATTATTATTTAAATGTGTTTTTAATTTTCTATGAGTAGCTATAATTTTGGCTCTTTTGGTTATTTTTTGTGTGTATTTTTCAGTAAAAATTATAATTAATAACCTTAATATCTTAGCATACATGTTGAACTTATCGTTAAATCTAATGAGAAGTCGGCTAGCTTTGTGTTGGTTTAGGTATTAAAAAATAATAATAATAATAATTACAGCTTACAATAAAAAATAATTTAGCTAATCAGTGACTTTTAGCAAAAATCACTGATTTCAATTGTTTGTGGTCACCAAACTAATTTTATTTTTACACAACATTGCTTTGTTGTTTTATGGTCCCGCAGTGGACTGATATTTAAGACACGGTTCCCAGCAGATCGCCGAAGTCAAGTATCACTGGCTGCGGTCAGTGTGCGGGTGGGTGACCCACTTGGATCAGTCTGCGTAGGGACCGAGGGTGTACGGTATTGGTCCTCGTTAAACTGTGCTACCGTAAAGTGCTCGACTTCGCGCTCAAGTCGTTGAGCTACCGAAGCGGGGGTGCCAACCCCTCTGCAGAGGATCAAAATTGTGATGGCATGTCTTTGGATCATCCTCAGGGATGCTTCCCTGGCCGTCGCCAATAGCACATTGTGCTGCTTTAGTGCGACGTAAATGAAACTACAACAGCAGCAACAACAACAACTTGTTGTTTTATGTTTTGCTTTAATATATAAAACTTTATCTTAGAAAAATACTCTTCAATTATCTGCTTTCAAAATTTCTTAGAATTTTTCTCTTGAATCATGTAGCTCAATCGATTCTTTTTTATGGATGGGTGGACTAATGTAAACAATAACAAGTGTCCTTAAACCGGAAGAAATTTAGAAAATTTCCGGTGTATCCCTCCGCATATGTTATGACTACGAGGCGATGTGTGAACAAGCCAAATATTCTATGCAGTTTTGTTATTGTAATTTGGTCTCAAATCTAAACATAATTGTACCATTCATAAGAGCTTTCAGAAACGTATTGATTCTCAGAGGTCGTAAGGCCAAAAAAATTTTTGGAAAGTTAATATCTCATTGTGAATAATTCTTAAGGTTTGCCATGTTTTGTATTTTATCCCTTATTTGGCTACATTTGAATAAAATGTCCCCAAAAATATCTTTTTAAGTTAGCCTAATTAGAAAATATTCTAATGATTATATTATTAATATGATAATGCTGAAGTTTAAAGGCTGAAAGAAAGAACTCGGTACATTTGAAATACTGCAAAAGATATGACGCAATAATATGATGGCGCGTTTTCTCAATCTGCGGCGTAAAAATATATCGGAAGCAGTAACCCGGAAGTCTGGAAAGAGCAATTTTACCACTAGCGCCGCCACCCTTAGCTTTACACGATCACCCATCCATTGTTAAAACTACTCTTCAGAAATTTAATTTCAAAATATTTTGTTAGGGGCCTGGAAAATTTGTTGGGCCTTGGGCCTGAACTTGTCTTGATCGGTCCATGGTGCCATGGATATACAGGGATCTATATCTATACCTTTAGATCTATATCAAAATTTCTGAAATGACCTCATGAATGACTAGTAATGCCATCTCTCTTGGGATGCTGAGCTAATGGAGAATTCTCACCTGATACAATTCGCATACGCAGTTGCTGGTCAATGCGATTAGTACAATTCGAACTAACAGTTTGTTTTGTGTGTAGTTTCTAAGTATCCGTACGTATATCTCTGTAGATACATCTGCATCATGAGGTTACGCATGAATGCTAAGTCGTACTTTGACCCTAGAGGTGCGGTGAATTTAGCTTGTTTAAGTGTCTTTAGAAACAACATTATAGACTGGTTGTGAAGACACGGGTGCCAATAGATCAACGAAGTCAAGCATCACTTTCCGCAGTCAGTGAGCGGTTGAGTGACCTAATTGATCATCCTGCAAATTGACCAAAAGCACGTGATATCAGTCCTTGTTAAACCACACGACCGTAGTTCGATTTCACACCTGGAGCTCGTCTGGCTCCCAATGCGGAGGAACTACCCCACTGCAGTAAATCAAAATTGTGATATGACTGTCTTCGGATCTTCCTCAGACTTAAATAAAGTACTATTACCACTAGAAACTACATTTAAGACGAATTGTTTGCGCATGTATAAATCGCATTGACGTACTTTCTCTTATGCGAATCGCATGCTGTGAGAATGTTCCATACAGTATTTTTTTCCCCTTTTGTTGTTCTTGTTGAGCCAGTTGATTAAGAGAAAAGCGTTTCTTTCAATTTTAATTGTTTAAGAGTGTTCCCCCATTTCAGTATAAAGATTTGAGATATCCTGAAACACGGCTGTGTTGTTTAAAATAAGGAGCATTTTCATTGAATGCGGTTCATGCACTTTCGACCACCATCGGCAGAGAATAAGAATCTGATTGGTGAAAATATTTTGTTTCGAAAACTTATCAATCAGGTTATCCATTTTTCTGGACGGAGATTGGAGCTTTAGTGAGAATGGTCTTCTAGTCAGCTTTTGTTTTTGAACCTGCTGTTACTATTATTTGAAATTTTTATCAAAGGAATAAACTTTGGATGCAATTAAAAAGTGTGTAAAGTATAAGAAGGTATACATACACGCCTAAAGACAATTTTTTTTTTTCCTTCTCAACTAGTTTCTTCGCGCGCAGGTCGTCGGGCTACCGAAGCGGGGGTGCTATCCCCTCCGCAGAGGATCAAAATTGTGATGGCATGTCTTCGGATCATCCTCCGGGATGTTTCCCAGACCGTCGCCAATAGCCAATTGTGCAGCTCTAGTGCGACGTAAATTAACAACAGCAACAACAACTAGTTTCGTACCATTAAGATTAAAGGAGCAGAAATGATTTGTAACCGTGCCTTATGGTCACCGTGTTGCCTAGTTACCGCATCTGAAAAGAATCTTCTTGACAGGGGGAAATGATTAAAATTTTAAACCAAAATTTTTTAAAATTATTCTTAGGATATTCTAATTTATTTTTGATGTAATTTTGAAGGCATTTAAATAATTTAGGAAGCTAAATAGCAATAGCTATCCTGATAAGTAATAAAGAAGTCTATTATTTTAGGTGTGTGAGTTTAGGTTATTCTTCATTTAAATGTTCTCTAAAAAGGTTTATTTAAATAATTATAGCTACTGCATGCTTGTTGTCTATTATATTAAGTTTGGCTTTGTAATTGTAATTTTTCTTTTTGCTTTACATGTGTTAAAGGAATGTTTTCTTTTAAATGTTAATAAACTCAAAATGTATAATAAAGTTATTTTTATTAAATTTATTCGTTTATTTTATAAAGTAATACATTCTGTTTTTTTTTTTAAAGTTGAAAGATGAAGATCCTGAAAGATATGTCTCAAATATCCCACTTTTTCATAATGTTACTGGTGCTGAAAATCCTCTGTATGAAATACATATTGATAATAGTAGTTTATTGACAGTTTTTCGAAGATCGACAGGTGCAACTGTGTAAGTTTTTGTTCTCGATTTAAAATTGAAAGTGAATTTTAGATTATAATTTATTGTAAATTCAGGTACATAAATAAAATTCAAGTTTGCTTTTTAAAGTGTCCTATCATCTCACTGTATAGAATAAAATTAGGAAATTTTACTACTGGCCAGTTGTAGCAATTTTATCAGTGGCTTTTTTTTTAAAGAAATTGAAAAGATTAAAACTAGTTGATGTTAATAATATGGAGCATTTCTTCTGCAGCAATTTCTCAAAGTATGGTAAGCATCTAAACACTGACAAAAACAGTTGTTCAAATCTGATTGTTATTGTTGCCCTGGATTATTTATGTTTAACTATGATTATAGGTAGATTTTAAAGTAGTTACAAATATATCCCACTGAGCACACAGTATTATTTTTTAAAACTTTTAATTTGCAGAAATAGTTTATGTATTTTGCTTACAGCTGTTTTATATTTATTTTTCATAGATTTAAAACAATGCTCTCCCAGTTGATTTACAGCCAGCAATTCTTACAATTGTCTTCATATGTATCATCATCTTATTTATATGGCTTAGGCGAGCATAAAGATAAACTCTTGAGGTCTTTTAACTGGACGAAACTTACCCTCTTTAATCAAGGTGATATACCAGTGGTATGTAAAATTCGAATTTCAATATTAGTTTCATTTTATTTATAATCTTTTTAATAATTCTTTTTACAGAATAAATTTTTTAAAAATATAAATAACAAATTTATATATGAGCAGGGGTCTGTCTTAGCCAAATTTACTATCGTTCAGCGGTACATTCACAAATTCAACTTTAGGAGAAATTTCACAAAATACTTTTTCTTAAAACTTTATTTTTGTGTCTCGTAAAAAATGATAAATCCATATTTGTACCATATTTTTGTATTGATTTTTTAATATAATTTTTAATTTTCGCAAATTATGTCTAAATTTTCACAAAATAGGTATCTCTCAGAAAAACCTAGACAGACCCCTGATGAGTAAGAGAAAATTTGTATATTAATTTAATTTTGACAATATATTGTTTCAAATTTTGCCATGATTATTATTATAGATTATTGATTATGTTATCATTTAAAAATCATGACTTCTTCCAAATCTTGTTCAACTTTTCGATTATATATTTTGTCCAATCTTGCCACTTGATTTTTTTCATAACTGTCCAAAATGGTAATAATTTTTTAGCAATATTGCTTATCCCCAGTAAGTTCTAAATCTTGTTTTTCTAAGTTTGCAACTTGTTAAGGATAAAGCAACTAGGTTATACTTTAAAAAGCTATGTTTACTTTGGTTTTTTCAGAGAAAATTACAGTTCAAAATAAAGAAATGCAACTAGTAAGGCATGCTGCCAAGTGCATCGCCCATCACTTCATGCTTGTTTAAGTTGTCAAGTTGAAACAAATGTTTCTTTGATATTTTCCCTAAACAAGTTTGCGTAGCATTTTTAAAAAGTACCTACTTAAAGGTGCTTTATTTTTGTTTTTTAAAAGCCCTTAAAGGTGCTGATTTCGATGTTTTTTTAAATAGGTGCTTAATATTCCTTTTTCGAAAATGAGAATTTTTTTCTTCACCATGTTAATTTTCGCTATGTATTATGCAAAAGTGTCGTTTTTCACATTGTTCTATTCAACTTTTTCACAATTCATTCAGCCACAATCCATTTGGCGTACCGTCGGTCCGTAGTGTATGCAAGCGCCAATTATTTTACATGTTTGATTAAATATTTGTGAGTTTGTGTGTGCGTCTACTGAGATGGGTTCGGTGAGACTCTAGCACTCTCATATGCAACTCTGCTACATTTTGCACGATATTTTTAATTTCAGGCTTCATTTTCCACCCTCTGAAAACGAACCGAAAAATCTTTCGATCTTTTTATGTTGGCTAATATAATCAAAAAAAGAATTCTTTGTCAGAAACTAGTTATTTTATCATGTTCATGCAAAGTATTTGAAAATTATTTTGCATTTTGTTAATGTATATAGTGCTTAAATTTGTTTTTTGAGTGCTTAAAAAATACTTAAAAGATTCTTGCTTTTTGTTAAAATATATAGCTATGCACTCTAAAGTTGATATCTGCTATGGCGCACCAGTTGTTCATGAAAAGTTCCCAACGAAACATAGGTTTTTCTGTAGTTATCTTCAATTACAATGCTTTAGCTTTCTGTCTTATTCACTATAAGGTCCGCAGAGGATATTTCTGTTTTTTCTTTTTTTTTTAATTAATGGTTTGTTTTATTTTAGTGGCAGACAGTCCTTATCCTATTCCAAGAAATCGAAGTGCAGTCATTGTTTAACTCTGATAAAATGTGTGAAAGTTATACTTTTTACTATAACTTTCTAGTTTATAACTGCTAGTACTTCTAAAAATTTCAAAAAATAAATTAAAATAAAAAAAAACTCTCAAAAATGCCCTGAAAATTGATAAAAAATGCCCTAAAAAAGTGATTAGAAATTCAGATGTCATCAAACTCCAAACCTTATTGATAAAAATTTTTTATTTTTCCAGCACCAAAACTTATGCATGAGAAACTGTAAAGAATAACTTCCAACTCTAAAAATAAAATTTAATGTTAGATTAAAATTGTTTTCATGTTGTTATCTTTTTTTAATTAAATAAATGGAGAATAGAAATTGAAACCTTACTTTGAAAACTATTTCCACAACCAAATTTAAATCTCAAAAATCATATTGTAAATTTCCTTACAAATTAAATTCAATTTTTTTAAGTAATAGCAATCTATAATGTATTAATTTACTTTTTTTTTCTTTCTGCAATTTTAAAAATTTATCAATTTGTATAATTGTGTTCATGTATGTTTTTATCATTTTAATAATAAAAAAACAAACAAATTACAGCCACATAGGAATCTGTATGGAACACATCCATTTTGTTTGGTGATGGAACCTGACGGAAATGCTAATGGCATATTTTTCAGAGCTAATGCTGCAATAGGTAACAGCATTTCAAATAAATTTTATTTTTATAACATTATTTATTTATTTATGGCAGATGTTTTGTAAATTGTGCTATATTTTTTAAACTTCAAGTTAAAAATAATCAGGTTGCTGTTTTTTTATTACAAACTTTTTAAATGACAGCTTCACTGGAAAATGTTTAGGTGTTCTTATAATCTTGGGATAAAAATTTTACAATAAGTTTCTTTTTGTTTTTTCTGCAGATAATAGCTAAAATGAAACAACCTCTATTTAAAGTGACTTATCTTTCTAACTGTAGTAACCACCATTTCTTGAGTTTGGTGTCTTGAGGAGTGTTGTAAAAGCAAAACAATATATGGTCAGGTGGGGAAAAATGAGTATATGGGTAAAGTGGGTATATGTTAAAAAACATTTATTTTCCCCTTTAAACCTGGGATAATTTGTTTAAAATTTTTCAAGACATTTAATGGATTCGTGGAAAGCATTTCTCTTTCAGTTTTTAAAACTGATAAAAACTTTAATGTTTACAAATTATTTGTTTATGATCAATTTGTAGAATATGTTAGTTTAAGCTTTTCATGAACTTTAATGTTATTAATAACTGGTAAAAACTATTAATTTAAGTTCAAACTGGTAGAAGGGCATATAAGGAACAGATCTACTTTGAAATTTAAAAATTAACTTCAAAATTCTATTTATTATGAATTGTTTTCTAAGGTGGGATAAAGTGGGTACATGGTTAGGCTTAGCTAAATGTTGTATGATAGGGATATTTTTTTTACTTTTGTGTTAGCTTTAATAGGTGTCTAATACTCTATATTTTCCAATGAAATAGCTAAAAAATTTTTTTACTTGTTTGATTATAGCCCTACATTATAATTTTAACCCTAAAAGCAAAATTTCTTTTTTAGATTAATTTTATTTTTTAAAGAGAAAAATGATAAGGTGGATAACAAAGTAGCAGACCTGTTATGAAATAAAATAAGAAAATAGCATAATGGTACTGCTTAGTGAGCATATTTAAAGATATAGATGAGTATTTAATCAATTTTCTGCCTTTACATGACAGTTTTTTCATGGAAAGCAAAACAATTTCCTTAAAATAATTAAATTGAGTAAAAATACATGTGTGCTGTAAATAGTCAAAATACTTTAAATTACCGCTATAGATATTAATTTTTGCACTCTCATTTATATTTCAAATAAACCAAAAACTATTACAGTTTTCTTACTTTTTCATGAAATTGTGTAGAGTTCAACAAAATACACTGCCACCGAAATTGAATCTAATTGTGATAATCAAGAACATTAACTCTTTAATTTAATAATACGAAGAAAAAAATATTTTCTAGCATTTTTTTAAAATATAATCATGATACATTTATTTAAGAGCAATTTTATTTCGAATAAAATATTTGCAAATGTTTTTAGGGAAATATACACTAATTTTAGAACTATACCCACTTTACCCCAGAGTGAGGTAAAGTTGGTATATCAAAACACTTTATTTTGAAAGCATTACAATACAAAAACAATAAAACAAAATATATAAGTTATGATTCATATTTAATCTATATGATTCCAATGTATATAAAATGCATCCAAACTTAAAATAAATCCTGTAAAATAAATTTAATGGTTTGATTTTTAAGCCCTCTTTAAGAAAATCTTTATTTTATACCCACATAACCTTATCCTAGACAGTATGTTATTTAATGAGGAGTTATTGTATGCTTTACACAATTTATTTCTATTTATTGCCTTTAATTTATTATCTTTGCTCTATTTATTTATTGCTCTTGACTCTTATTCAACTATACTATTCTCTTAAGAGAAATCTTCTATTTACTTTTTATAATTAGCCGTATTTGTACTACTTTACTTTTTCACTGCAGATGTTTTGCTACAGCCTGCTCCTGCTGTTACATTTCGAACAATTGGTGGAATATATGACTTTTTTATCATGCTTGGCCCTACTCCTCAAGAAGTTGTTGGTCAATATAATTTTATTGTTGGTCGTCCATTTTTTATTCCATATTGGAGTCTTGGTTTTCATCTTTGCCGATATGGATACTTTAGCTTAAGTAAAACTAATGAAACACTTCAGCGTAATTTAGATGCTGGTGTTACTGTTGTGAGTATTTTAATTTTTTTTCACTAAGTCTTTCTACGTTTTTGGTGACAAAGCATTGTATATAATCATAATTATTAAAATGAATCTGAAGAAATTCTGTATTCATTAACAAAGCAAAACTAGTTATGTTTTGGTATTAAATTTCTATCAAAATATTAAACAAATTTAAATTCAAAATTTTTCATTTATAACACTAAGTAAATATTAAAAATTGTAAATATGTAAAACTGGGGCTCGATTCCTGATGGCGGCTTGAAGCCCTCACTGCTTTAGATCGTTGGGTACCAGCTTATCCAAGAAGTAAAAGTGGCTTGTGTGCACTGCTGACCTTGTTGCCATTATCATTCCATTGGTCTCGAAATTGCGAACCATGACCCCCTTCGGCTCATAACAGGCTGTTGCGAGAATGCTATACTATACTATGTAGAAACTGGGTGTCTTTTTGAATGGTTGTCTATGTCTTGAAGATCTAGATATTTGATATTTTCTCTGAAAAACATGACAGCCAATTATATGAGAAGACAATTGTAATAGAGATTTTGTAAAAAAATTGTATAGACAATTGTAATAGACAGCCAATTGTAATAGAGATTCGGATTTTCCTTATCCTTGTTGCTTTAGTCCCTTTATGAGACCAATTAGAAGTCCCCCTCTTCATTTTTGCCCATCTGGTAATTATGTGACCTGGGTCTAAATCAGTGTTTTCCAACCTTTTTTGTACCATGCCCCACTTAAGCCTTTTTAAAATTCTTATGCCCCCCTATGTAACATATGCATAATTTTTAATATTAAAAAATCGAATTGTTCGCTTGAGAAACTTAGGAAATTGTTGGCGAAACAAAGTAAGTAAATTTTCAGAACATATAATGAAAAGCTAAAATTCAAATTCGAAATAATTTTAATAAAGATTTTAATTTTGTGAGATTCTTGCCCTTGATGCTTGCTGCATGTAGATTTTATCTTAGGTTCCAATTTGGTTAGCTTCAGTCTCAAGTCTCCCCGCTGTGTTATATCCAGACGATTTCTTTTTCTGACCAATAAAATCATTTACAGCACTAAATCCACATTCAGCTAAATATGAAGATGGAATCGGTAACAATAGTTTTCTTGCACATTTGATTGAATTTGGGTATTTGTTTTCTGTTTCCTCATGAAGCCATGCCATCACTCCATTCATATTAAATAAAGTTTTAACTGACTAATCATTTTGCATTTCTGCAAGTTCTTCCTGATATATTTGATATATCAGACAAATCCACTAACATGGACTGTAACATCCATGTTGGAAGATAAATTTGTTTTAAATCAGAATATCTTTCTTTCAAATCAGCCGATAGAATTTTCAGATGATAGACAATAACAAGTAAAGCGGTATCATTTACTACACAGAGCCAATGAAACTGTTCAAAGTTTCTGTTGTTAATATATTTCTCACATAACTCAATAAGGGTAATGAAGCCAAATATCTTCGCTTTTGCATCAACAAGAGTTTTATTGGTTCCTTGAAGTTTCTTATTTAATATATTCAGTTTTTCAAAGATATTGGCTAAATAACTCACAAATGCTTTACCATCGACTGTAAACAGATACTTCATTTCAGGTTTGTCGCCTTAAAAATCCCTAAGT
>NC_092204.1:82447296-82581243 GCF_043381705.1 Parasteatoda tepidariorum | reverse complement strand
ATTCGAAAATGAAAAAGCTAACCAGAACATGCTCTTCATCATGACAATGCGAGCTCTCACACATCGACTCAAACAAAGGCATTTCTGACGGAGCGAACGATCGAACCGATGGGTCATCCGCCGTACAGCCCTGATTTGGCATTCTTCTTATTCCCACACATCAAAAATAAATTACGTGGACAACGATTTTCGATCCCCGAAGAAGCGGTTGATGCATTCAAAACGCATGTTTTGGAGTTACCTCAATCGGACTGGAAAAAGTGCTTTGAAAATTGGTTCAAACGCATGCAAAACTGTATTGATGATCATGGAGAATATTTTGAAAAACAATAAAGCCAATTTCGATCCTACATATTTGTTTTTTCATTATTAGGCCAGAAATATAAATAGCAACCCTCGTATATGCTTATATAATTTGAAAAGGTTTTATAGTACTTCCTTGATAAATGCATGAACAAGATGAAACTTTAAATTGACAAACTTGTTTGATGTTCAAAAAAAGTTTAAGAAGAATATAAAAAAATATTTGGAGTATTGTTTTTAAACTTTTAATTTTTATGTAAAAAAAAATTATTTTAACAATAAAATTATTTATTTTTAAACATTATTAGTTATTATCTTAAAAATAATTATTTTTTTAAAAATTAAATATTTTGATCAGACTGAAATATAGAAAGAAATATATATAGTACATGAATGTATCAAAATTAACAAAGGAGGTGGAATTTTAACATTAATTGTTTATTAGCTTTCAAAAATCATTATTTTCTTATTTAAATATTTGGATCATACTAAATCTAAAATCAAATATTTTTATACATGAAAATTAACAAAAGAAATGAATCTTAAAATACATTAACCCCTAAGGTAACTAAACATTTGTTAAACAGATTAACCTTTGCCAGTTATGGAGTAAGGATATTGACATCATGCTTTAGTATCTTCAAATCAAATGTATTTATGTATTGAAATTAACAAAAGAAATAAATCCTAAAATACATTAACCCCCTTAGATAGCTAAACATTTGTTAAACAGATTAACCTTTGCCAGTTATATAGTTAGACATTGCCATCATGCTTTAACATCATCAAAAATTGTAAACATTATTACATTGAAATTGTTTTTCTATATTCTAAAAGCAAAAGTAATTTTTTTAATCGTAATGAAATAACTATGTAATAAAAGGATTCTGACTCAATATATGTCATTTACTGTATTAAAGCTTGATTCTCTGTTAATTTTATTTTATTTCAGCTTTTAAAAAGAGTGAAAAACACTCAAATATTTTAAAAATCTTCTCTCCTCCTTCTCAAAAATCTTTATTCTACCTTTATTTAGGTTTGTCATTCTTATGGTTAACTCTTATAATTCTGTATTATATGTCTTATTTTTAATAATTATTCCATTGAAAATATTCAAAACTAATAAACAATTGGCAAATTTTTTTTTTCAATAATCAATTTGTTTAATGAACAGATTTAGTAATTCTGACTATATTATTGTATAATTTTAACTGTTATAATTTTTCCTGATTTAACATTTGACTGAGAAAAATTATGTGCATTTAATAACTATTTTTAGTCGCCTGGAGTATCTAATTCTGAGGAAAATGGAACATATCCTGCTTTTGATGAAGGAAAAAAATTAGACCTTTTTGTGAAAGATGCTGAAGGAAATTATATTGAATCTAAAGTAATTATCTTTCATATATTTTAATTTCATTCTTTTGTAAATCTAAAATAATTAAAAAGAAACTGATAAGTGCATTTATTTTCAGTAGCAATTTCTGTATTCCTACCACAGTTACACTCGACCCAATAAAAAGTCATTAATTGAAGAATTGTTAAAATTCTTCAACTCTCTTTTAATACTGTCAAAAAGTGTTTCTGACTGTTTGTGAAAATGTCATTCCTTTAAAAAGGATTTTAAAACCTCGTTTAAGTTCAAATTGAGAAAAAAATTGTCTGTAGATCAGCAATGAAAAGTAATGATAGAAGATCTGTCATCTGTTTTTTCATGAACTATTCAACTAATTGTTCCACGACTTAAATGCAGCAATGGTGAATGAAAAATATGAAGTCTGTTACAACGACTTTTAGCAAGTATTGCTATGCAAACCAGTATACAAATTTTACTATGTATTGCATTTATTACATTATATTTTTGTATAAGTTCCTGGTCAAATGTTTCAACCTCTAGAAGAAAAATATCAGTTTTATGAGAGTTTTGCCTAAGGCATAATTTAGTATTCTATAACTGTAACAACTGAAACATTGCTGAAATTTTAATGCCACTATTGTAAACAGTGCAAACAAAGAAAAAATTATTTCAAATATGCCTAAAAATGCAAAAAGGAAGACCACAGTGATAATTTTGCCAACAGTAGGCCAATTCAAAAATTCAAACATAACAGTTTGCAAGAGACTATAGCCATTTTAAGTTAGTGTGATAGTGGGAATGAGTCAATGTTGATATGATCATTTTAATAATAGGCATATTATCAACTTTGACAAAATAAGCTGTTAAACAATATCAGTCAATGTAGTGTAGTCGGTTGTCCCAACAATTTTAGAAATAACAATTTTATTAATTCAAACTTAGAAGCTTAAAATACACCTTAATAAATACATTTTATGTTTTCTAATGGTTTGTATGATTGTTTTAAAAATTCATGGGTTATTCCATCAAAACTGACACAGAGGAATACTTTAATGGGCAAGTTCATTTTGTTTTGGTGAAAAAAACTGTAAATAATATTCATTGGCTTGCAATAGAACGTTTTAATTACTTAATAATAGCAAATAAATACCCAGTTTGGTTTTAAGAAAGTTGCTAATTTGTTTTATTATCCATTAAAAGTGCCATTAAACTAATTAGTATATTTGATTTATTCAAAATGCTAGCATATGTTGTACTGAACATTTTAATAAAAAAATTCTAATAAACTAAGGGATAGTTCCATGCTTTCTTAAGGACATATCAAGGTGTTGGTGTTAGAAAAAAAAATTAACACAGTATCTGCAAAAATGCATCCATTAAAGTGGCAGCTATAAGGAAAAATTTAGAAATGCCAAGCTTACAAAATAATATAATATTACTGACAAAGCTGGTATTGTAAACTTATTATCTCTATTGATATTGTCTATTATTCATGAATTACTATTGAAACATTGTGATTCAATTATTTAGTGTATAGGACATGCTTAATTTACTTTTTATTTTGTCATATACCAATAATTTTTATTTATTTATTAGGTATGGAATACAAATTACACAGTTTATCCTGATTTTACTTTTCCCAAAACTCAAGGCTATTGGACTGACAGATTAAATGAATTTTACAAAGAGGTTAAGTTTGATGGGTTATGGCTGGTAAGTACTCTGTTTATTTATTTATTTATTTTTTTAAACAAGAGAGAGTTAAGAGTTATTTCTGTTTTTATGAATATAATAAACACTTAATGTTTTAAAATCAACTGAATGCATTTCGTAGACAAAATTTTAGTATTGGGCAACACAACATGTTTCCTGAAATACAAATATTGATTTGACTTTTTCATCTGACTTTAAAAATGTTCAATTCTAATCAACAGTGCTGTAATTGTATCATAGATCTTTTTAAAAGATTTATTAAGGGATCATCTACTGCATTACCTTTGTGAAAAAGTGTTAAGTAGCATATTTTTTGTGTTTTCCTTTCAATATAATTGGAATCTTTGCTTTAAAATTATTTGTTTGAGGAAGTCTAGAACTCTGTTACAAATTTTAATTACTGGTATGGGGGAATAACTGATTATAACTGGTTATTTTTCATTGCAACAGTACTATGAAAATTTTCTAGATATTGATATCAAACTATTATGAGTTGTTCAGTCATCCGTCAATAAAAAATACTGAAAACTGTTAACTTTCTCTTCTGAACACAATATTTCTGAAAATAAAAATAATCTATTTTATTATTTGTTGCGGAAACATTTTCTTTTATTGTACTTGAGGAATGTAAATTATACTTTTCTATGGTTTAAGTTTTAAAAGTATTCTGGTGTATGTATACTGTTTCAGAAAATTTTCTGATTATGAAAAATGTCTCGATTTTATTATATATTTTTTTGCTTACTACGAGATCTGCTCTAGCTATTTGACTTCTTCTTATTACCTTGGTTATGTATATGCTTAAAATAATATGTGAATCAATAATTTTTTATAACTTTTGTATCAAGATCAATCTTTTGTTACTTTTGTACCTAGATTGATTTTTGTTACTTTTGGGCAGTGATAGATTTTTTGTTATATGTATTATCAATTTTAAAAACAAGAAAGAAGTTCAATTTTTTTAGTAAATTAATGCAGTATTTTGTATTCATAATTTTATTTAAATATTTGAAATATTTGCTTATTAATACTTGTATATTTTGAGCAAACATTCTTTCTGATTAGCTTTGAAACATTACATTTTATTATAAAGTTTATTGTTCATCAAAATGTTGACGTATAGAGGGGTTGCATTCATTCTTGTTTTCCAGTGGCGCCATCTATGACCAAGAATTGTTCATCAAGTTATAATAATAAATAAGTTCAATTACGTTATTGAAAAAAATATGTTTCATTATACATCTTAAAAGAAAACTTAGTGTGTTTGTCAAACTAAATCTGTTAAAATGACTGTTTGTCTGCTATTCTATAAAAAAAAAGAAGAAAAAACTGGCTTCATACATCGATACTATTTTACATTTATGATGCATGATGCTTAAAATCTTATGTAATTGTGAAAAATAACTGTCTCCTATCTTACTTTATTTAATAAATTATAAATTAGAAGCAAATCTGATATTGTATTTCCTTCTGTAAGGATATGAATGAGCCTTTGAATTTTGACAATGGAACAGCAAAAGAGTGTCCTGATTCATCTGTTGAAAACCCAAAATATCTTCCTGGTAGGCCATATCCATTACGAACCCAGACTATATGCATGACGGCTAAGCATTATTTTTCTTTGCACTACTATGAACATAACTTGGTTGGCTTTAGGGAATCATACACTTCCTATGCGTAAGCATTTGTGTTATCTGAAATTCCTTTTTTAATTTATCTTTTAAAATTATTTAATGATATAAAAAGTATTCTAATTTCATTTAAAAATTAAATACATCCATGCGCATTATAGTTGTTCTCATGAATAAAGTTTTCTACAGTCATGCAGGAACAAAAGCATTGCTTAACCTCATCATAATTATAATGTATAAAAGCAGATAAGCATATTTAAAAAAAATTAAGGCATACAATTTATTTTCAAACTTTTTTATTGTCAGTTCTGAGATACAGGAGAAAAAAAAAGAAAATGCAGATATGTTGAAAATTTATTTTAGTACTTAAGCTGCTGTTAAAATTTTAAAATTTAATTTTTATTTTATCATGTTATGTTCTAGCACAAAGATGACATATTTTTTTCTGTATATTGGACCAGTTTTGTTTATATGTATTTTATTCATGGCAGCAGTAATTACTGTAAAGAAATACAAATAAGTGTACAATATTGATCATTCATTGTTTGATAATCAGCAACATTAGACTGAATTGACAGCTTGCATGGTGTTAAAATTGCTTTTTCATAGTTACTAACCTCTCCCTTATGTACAATAAAGGATAATGCTATTTTAGGATGGAAATCAAGTTTGGTTATAGCTTTGTTTGTCTGAAAAAATATTGATTATTGAAAGAAAATTTATTGGAATTTATTATTAGTCTATGCTAGCAACTGATTAACTATTTTCTTGAACATTTTTCTTGTATGATCATTATCTAATATTGATTCTTATTTCTTGCATTTTCAAATAATTTAAGTTATTATATTTTGATAGTCATTAGTACTCCCACTTAATGATTATAATATAGGTATATTTCATTAATATTTAGTAAATTGATCATCTGTAAAACAATCATTTTGTTAAAATCTGTGTTTATAGTACAAAGGAAAAATTTTTTTATACAATTTCTTTTTCCTCTTCCTACGAGCTTTATTATTCTAAACTGAAAAATATCGAAGTATAAATTTTGGAAATAGAATTATATAAAATACATATTTGTAACATTCATCTTAATAGTAAGGCTATGTGTATTTACTATTTACATGAGTTGAGGGCTATGAATGTTCTTTAGAATTTCTATATTTTTTAGAATTTTTACTAGTGAGATAAAACAACTAAAAATTTGTAATGTTTAGTTTAACCCTGCTTTTTTTTTCGTAATATAAATGACTGGACGTAAAATTTAATAAATTTAGTTACTGTAAATTCTTAAATATTGTAGGAAGTTTTATCTCTATGCTTGATTTGTTTTCTGTTCTTTTTATAGTTCAATGCGTGTTATAAGGAAAAAACGACCTTTCATAATATCTCGAGCCACATATTCTGGTCAAGGTGCTTTTAGTGGTCATTGGAGTGGTGATATAACATCAAGTTGGGAAGATCTTCGATACACAATTCCATGTAAGATTTATTTAAAGTATTTTAGTTTTTCATCTAGTTGATGCTATTAAAATAAACTATTTACATCTTTTTTCCAAGAATTATAATTACTTGGAATAATGACTAGGTATGATTACTCAAATTCACATCATAAATTCAATATTTTTTTAAAGTTACAGTTTGCTTATTTATTAAAAAAAAATTTAAAAATAGGATAGATAAAATTTGAAATCTTGCTAGGGTTGATTTATATACATTGAATTAGTGAAAATCAATAAGAATATTTATTATTTATCTGAATATATCATTGTTAGAAAGCTATTATTTCTTTTCTTTTGAAGTGTCAAGGTCGCAAAATAAATGCTTTTTACTTGAAACCCTATTATTAAAGTTACTCTTAAAAAATTTAAAATATTTTTATAAATTAAAAACTCAATTTTAATTTTATGAGATTATGTAAATTTATTGATTTTCCTTTTCTTCTGTCCACTGAATATTGTACTACCTTCTAATTTCAAATGTTGGTTATATACATGTGAATGCTCATATTTCTTGTTATTATGAATCTTAAATAAAATAAAATATGCTGAACTAAAAGAGCTTTTATTACTCTAATAGTTACTAAATAGGATAATTAAAAAAAAGGCTACAGAATTCATTATTACAGATTTATTACTGTTAAAACAGTTTTTTACTTACAGATGGCAGCATCTGTTCACTATAAAGCAATACCATCAATGGCAAAATTAAAATTTCTCATCTTACCATTTCCCCCTATATATATATATATTATTATTTGTTTAAAGAAAATAAAAAAATAAGCCTTCTGTAGCACAATTACTCAGAATTAATATCTATTTAAATCATAATTAGTTTGCTGAAAAATTATTTAAAATACTTCATTGTTTATACTAGTCTTGAAAAAACAAATCTTTGGTTATCTAACCTACATTTTCAATTATAGCACAAGTCAAATTTTGAAGCAGTTATATACATTCAAAAATTTAATTTTGGAAAATACTTCAGGCAATTTATATTATAGGAAAAAAATTATTATTTTTTTTGAATTTATTTTAATTTTTATCATTTTAGTTTTCCAATCATTATAGTTATATTTATTACTAGATTTAAAATTCGAAGAACATAAAAAAATAATGATAATGATCTCTAATAATCTTTTATAATAATATGGTATTTACTATATTTTTTCAAAAACTATCAGTCTGTTTTATTTATGTTAAATAACATCTATGCTTGGGTAATGATTCGTTTACTGAAATTATTCTTTTTTAAATTGGTAAGGTAAAGCAGTCAATTTCTGATATATTTTTGTAACTCTGCTGTCAGTTTCTCTAGTATGCTGAACCCTATTTAAGTCAAACTTGAATAACTATCAACGGGTGTTGATTAACTCTGTAATTCGCTTGATTGCTTTAAAGCTTTTGAATTGCTTGATTAAATAGGAATAGCTTTATGAATAGCTGTAAGAGTGATATTTAGAAATAATGTTTTGATGCAGTTTGATTTATTTCTACATGCCTTTTTTGTGTATGATTGCAGAAATTAATATGTGTTTAGTTTAATTCTAATCAAAAACATGTGAGCATTTCATACCAATTTACCATCTCTAGTTTTTTATTCTCATACAATATTAACTAAGTTAAGTTTAAGATATTTAGTTTGTAATTTCTATATTTTACACATCATAAAATGAATTTTATTTTTAGTTATGCTTGTATTTAACATATATGGTATGCCAATGGTTGGATCAGATATTTGTGGTTTCCGACTAAATACCACTGCAGAGCTATGTGCTCGTTGGCAAGCTCTTGGTGCTTTTTATCCATTTGCAAGAAATCATAATGATTATGATACCATTGTAAGTTTCTAAATTAATTTGAAACTAGTTAAATCAGTGTTTAAGAGCTATCCATTTGTTTAAAATGATTGATTTAAAATGTGGCATTTATGAAAATTAATTTTTCTCTCTTTTTGATTGAATTTTGAAAAATATTTTAAAAATTTTATATAATAAATAAGTTATAATTTTACTGAAATAGTACAAAAAAGTTTAAAATACATCGACTACATATTGTAATATATATTAGCAAATGATATCTTGAATAACCTTTTGTTACTTATTTCTATTAGTGATTTTATTTGGAGTTAATACTTAAATCATGAGAAAATATTTCACTTGTTTTTAATAATATGTTTCTATTGAAACTATAATATGTTATAATGTGAAACTATAATACTATTGAAACTGCTTTATAATTATAAAAGTAAAAAATATAATGATAAATTATAGACACTTAGTATATAGGTATGACGTAGGACATATATGTAAAATGAGTATAGATGCAGTAGTTAGCAAAAGATTCTGTTCAAGAATTACCGAAGAATTTAAAAATAAGTTTTTTTTTTATAAAGAAAATAATTTAATTGTATTCACTTAGCTCTCATAACTGTAAGGAAACTTAAAAACAAGTAATCTAAGTTGGGAAACCTTAAATGAGAGTTTTTCTCCATGAAAGAGTCGGTCGACTCTGACATGGACCATCGGTTAGGAACCGCTGATTTAGTTATTCCTTTAATTCATTTGCCTTTAACTCCCATACATTTGGATTCTTTTTACCTTTCAATTTCCACAAAGAATTTAAGTCATAACTGTTCATGAATGGAAGTTGGAAGCTTGCGTTTCTTAAAACTATGGAAGACTCTTACAGATTTTTTGTAATCCAGTGATTTAATTTATGGTTTTCCCTATGAATACCTAAATTTAAAAAGTTGTAATAGGAGGATGGCATTTTTCTATATTTTTCAGCCAATCCACTTATTTTCATATCTGTGTAATTTTTTTCCTTCTGTAAAATAAAAAAAAAATATTATGCTATTTTTTTCCATTTTTTTTTTATTGTTATTATCTTATGATATATTTTTAGGAGCAAGATCCAGCTGCTATGGGTGGAGATGTGCTTATTGCTGCTAAGAAATCTCTGCATACTCGATATTACTTGCTACCATACATTTACCATCTGTTCTATAGAAGTACTGAATTTGGTGAAGCAACAGTTAGACCTCTGTTTTTTGAGTGAGTAAATTTTGAATAGTACTAAATGCTGGTGAGCTGCGCAATTAATTTTAATCTACAGTCTATAAGTGATATAAATAATAAGTTTAGTATTTCTATACTGATCATTATTGTTTTATACTTCCATTTAATTTCTTTAACTTTTTTTTAATCAATAGCTTAACCAAAGGTATTTCTTAGTTTAAAAGTTCTCATTAAAAAAAAAATTTCTTAGAAATTGAAGTTCCTTTTAACTAGATATCACTTTTCAATACTCATTTTTAATGCTAGATTTCGATTTACCAACAATTACCCAGTAGCTCATCAGATATTTACTTTTTTTTAAGAAAGGGCTAACTACAGAAAAAACTCATTTTAATTTATAAAGAAGAGATTAATTAAGATAAAATTAAATTTAATCTACAGATCAAAGTTGAATGTTTTTTTTAGAAATACATTTTATTTCAAAAATACGCATCATATCCAGGTTTGCAAAATAATTTTTATTTGAAAATTCAGAGTTTATTATTATTTTTATATTTTATTTAATACAATGTTTTGTTAATTTTCAGATTCCCTACTGATAAAATTGCATTGAATATGGATGAAGAATTTTTATGGGGTCCAGCTCTGCTTGTTATACCAGCTCTTTATCCTGTAAAAATGATTATTTTCGAACAAATTACAATTAACTTTTCTATCATAAAGAAACAAATGCTTATCTAAATGTTTGAATTCTTTGCTTTTAGGGCATGACAGAAGTCAAAGCTTACTTCCCTAATGCTATTTGGTATGATTTTTACACTGGAGAACTAATTAGTAATGAAGCTGGATATAAAAGTTTACCTTGCAACATAACCCATATCATTTTAGCCGTTAGAGGTGGATACATATTGCCTTTACAGTTGCCTGGAAAAAATATTATGTCTAGGTGAACTATCTTTCTTTTATTTACAAATTTATTTTGTGAAAGAAAAATGTTAAATTTATAGGGAAACTTAAAATCGATTTATTTTTGAGAAAGAATTGTTGCCAAGAAGTTTTTGAGCATTGTTTTTTTTTTTTTACTTTAATTACTTATTTACTTCAGGGTGACTTTTTAGCCCAACCTTCTAGCTATTGATCAATAATTATATATAAAAACTGTGTATAATCAAACTTTTTTTCAAAATATAGGAGAGTTTTATTATTTATGACATACATTGAGGAGAAAATTGACTCTTTATGACTTAACTTCGAATTTTTGATTGGAAATCATGTAATATACTACACTCATCGCAATAAATGCATCATCACCAACACCTTGATTTTCCACTGATAACAAAAGCAAGGTTGTACTCGTATTAAACACAAAAGGATTTATTACAGTCTAGTTCATATCTCCTTTCTTACACATCTTTGAACATTAGTAATCACATTTTTAATTGCTAAAATTTTTTTCTTAATTTTTCAATTACTTCAAAATTAAAAGACTTTTAAGGAATTTAAATTCTACCCTCTGCAATTTTCAAAATTTTAGCAATTTTATCCTATTGTTAAATTTTGATATTTTGTTCTAGGAAAGAACTTTGTGTTTATTCATTGCAAAGATTTGAAAGACTCATGACAAAGTTTTAGAAGTTTAAGAAGACTATCTCCTAAATCCAAGTTATGCTTATAACACCAGATTTTTATATACATATATTTTTTTTAACATTAGACCAACCATTCATAAAAATTGTCTTTTTAAATTCAGATCTTGTTAATTTCAACTGACAATAAACAAGTTTGTTTGTATATTTCTATTAATTTTATTTTTTCTAAATTAAATAATATCTAGTAATATATTACAGCCGAGAAAATGACTTTGATGTACTGATTGTGCTGGATGAAAATCAAGAGGCATCTGGAGAATTCTATTGGGATGATGGAGAATCTTTGGGTATATGTTAAATTTATTTTCAGATGTACTGCTACTTAACTGTGCTGAAATTTGAAAAACTAGAGAAAGGGAAACCTCCTTTTTTAATATATTAAACACTAGCAAATTTTATACCTGCTTGTATTTTTCTACGATTTCAAATATTTTGATTTATTTAAATAAAATATATAGATTTCAATTGCAAAAAAATAATTTATTGTAACTATTGAAGGAACTCTAAATGAAATGCTAGTTAATAAACTGCTATTTTTTCCATTATATTTTTGATTCTCATAAGAATTATTGTTTTTTTTTTTTATTATAGTAAATTAATTTCTCACTTATTTTTAAACAGTGTAGAATCTTCAATATTTATGTCCATTTTCGTTTTATAATTTAAGTGTATTAAATTCCTTTTATTTATTTTTAAGTCACTCAGTTTTATTATTTTATTATACATGTGTTTATTATATATTCTCATTAACTGAACCATTATTAGTCATTACTTATTCTCATATGGAAATTCAATTATATATTTTAAATTTGAATACCTATACCAAGCTGCATATAATGATTTTTTTGAAGGACTTTTTCTTGTGATAGTGTAAAGAAAGGTGAAGTTAATAATTTCTTAATTTTGCAGTATGAGAAAATTTCAACATGTATTTGTCAACTTTTTTTTCTTAACATTTAAATTATTGAATATTATGTTATCAAATTCATTTTAATTAAAATTTATAAAACCAAGAACAAAAGTTTGAAGTTATGTCATTCTGAACTAAAAAATTAAATTTACAATTAACAGTTATTTCAATTTTGTGCTTTTACATCTAATGAACACCTAACTGTCAAATGTTAAAACTGTGAACTGTCCATTCAAATTGGAGTAGAATTTAGCTGTTCTTCCCTTATGAAAGTTCACTGCATATAAAATTGCCTTGTACTTTATTTATAAAATTCCTGTTACATGAATACAAAATATTTTTTTAATTTAGTATATCGATTTCTTACTTATTTTTAAACAATCAAAAATTTTCAATATCCGTGTCCATTTTCCAATTATGAACCTGTCTATATAAACTCAAGATCATTACTATAAAAAATTGAAGAAATACCATCTGTAAATATTAATTATTATTCCCTTTGCATTTATCAGTCAATTTTATTTACAATCTGAGGAGTGAGAGACATGAAAAATTTATGAGCAAAAGTATATTTTATAAATGCAAATAGTATATATTAAAAAAAAATTTATGTTCACTTTTGTTTAATAATTTAGTTTTCTTTTAATAATATTTTTTTCTTATTTTAGGCACTCATCAAACAGAAATATATGATAAGAACCACTTTAGTGCTGATAAGGTAAGTTTTAATACTTCCAACAAAAATTAAAAATTTAATTTTTTTTTTCAATCTTTTAAGAATTAATTATTTTATGTGTAATTTAAATAATAATTTTTAGCGTATTTTTTACTAGCAAGCGGGCAAACTTTGGCACAAAATACACAGGTGATCAAATAACAAAACAATATAAAATATCGAAATAAAAAAAAATATTAACAAAACAAATAAGTAGATTCAAATGTATTGAAAATATTTGTGAATTGATCTTATTTATCGAGCTCTATTTGACACTCTCTGAAACGATTGCCTACCTCATGTTACAATCAGAGTGCACTAAAGACAACATTATCAATGATTTATTTTTAAAATTGAAAGTTAAATTAGAAAAAAAAAGTTCTTTTAGGAAAAATAAGCATTTTAAATAAGCAAACCTCTTCTCACCTTATAAAGCTAACTATTTTTTATGATATAAAATTAAATGCAAACTTAAGCAAAAAAACATAATTGTTTATTTGTTTAAAATAGCTTTATCATTCAAAACTGGTAAATTTGTTTTTACACATAATTATATCAGTTGGGATCATTCTTATAAATGTTAAGTTTTATTCATCAATCTGTCTTTTCATGACGCCCTTAGAAGTGGCATTTCCGCACCAAGAAAAGGACACTGATTAAAATTAAAATCGTTTGTGAAAAATCATGTACCTTTGATAAAAATTTTTAAGTCAGTGGAGGTAACCTCAGAACAACCAACCTCCATCAATGACCATTTGTGAAACAGAAAGTGGTTGCTCCAAGGAAGCTTTGCTGTATTAATATTTTTATATTTTTCTGAAGATTTTAAAAAATGCCTCGCCAACAATAAAATAAAATTATATTGCGTTTTTTAAAAATTAAGGAATAACACCACAGTTGAGAAACATTTTTCCATGGTACAGTGATTTTTTGTTTCCCTAATGTGTTATTATTATTATTTTTGGTATTATTTTCTTAGAATGTGAAAAATGCATTTAATTAATGGTATTATGGTATTAATGGTATTAATAATTTTAACTTTTTGTATTTTTTCTTGATCTATCAAGAAGTTCACCAATTTGTAAATGTATGCATTTTGGCATTTACACCGAATTTTATGTGAGCAGTTTTGCTATTAAAGCTTTCATATGTATATATTGATTGTTTTTTTTATGTAATTTAATCTTATTGAAAGAAAGTTATATGTTAATTTCGTTTAGTTTTTTCAATGTAATTTAATTATATTTTTCTTTATGATTACTGTTCTGTTAACCTTTTAATAATAAGTCCATCCTCTTTTTTTTTAAGTGTAAGAAACATGCTATAAATTATTATTATCTACTATTGAATTTGATACTTTTTTTTCATGATGCAACATATATACAAATATATCATTAATTGATATAAGTTGGCTGCAAGCAAAATAGCCTTTCCCATTTTTTTTTACACTTTTTTTCTATTTGCAATTCCATAGTCTCAAAAATGTTGCTTGACTTGTAAGAAATTATGCAAATTTTATTGTAATAATGTTCATAGGGGGTAGGTCAGAACTAGGGTACTGCTGACTGCATGTTCATGCTGGAGGCTGAATTGCTAAACATCAATCAAGACTAATGACACTTACGAGCTTCTTATTCAAACAAGCTTTAATGATTCACTCTTGATAATGCATTAGTACATGACAAATATCGAAAGGGATAAATCATAAAATAAATAGAATGAGGAATTACAAGAAGAGAACATTAACTACATAATAATAATAATAATAACAATAGTCCATTGGCAGAAGTACTGCATTGACAGCATAAGCAGAGTATAAGCATTGAAATACAAATGACAGTTCTATTTAACACTTACATGATTGACATAATATTGATGATAATATACGCTTAACAAAATTAAACTATTATTATTATATCTGTCTCAAAAGTATATGCAAATTCAAAAGCATAACACGAAAAAATGTGATATGACATAGCATTCAATTACCCTGCCCTCTATTGGTAAACCGCTGGTTCTCTCAAACAAGTGTGAACAAAAACCAAACTGTAAATAACATGTAGAAATTATTCTATTAATGTCTGTTAACCAGTGCAATTGGCGTCATTGGTCAATGAAATGTTGTTTAACTAATAAAACCTATAGTTAAAACTGAATATTCAAATGTTTTATTTGGTAAAACAGTTTTTAAAGACAATTTTTTCGGTAGAATAAATTTCATTTTATTTTTTACATGAATATTTTTAATTTAAAAAGGACTTATTTTAAATTCAGTTTGCTTTTAGGTTGGTAATTTTAACTCATATGTAATAAAAAAAACATATATGTGTAATTTTAATAATTATTTGCAGTTCCAAGTTTAAACCTAAAAAAAGTTAGAAATATTTTTTGTACAATATATTATATTTAATTGTGTGCACATTTTATAATTAAGATGTGTTTTTATTCAAATTAATTTTGTATATTGTTTAACAGAATTGTTTCAACAACAGCATTGTTTGGCACAACTATCCAACTAAGTTAGATCTCAATGAAATAAAAGTATATGGACTGGATAAAAGACCGTCCAAAGTAACCATTAATGAAAAAGAGGTGCAATTTCAATACTTGAAGGTATGTTTTTTGTTTTCATTTTCAAAATTTATATATATATATATATATATATATATATATATATACGGTTATATATATATATATATATATATATATATATATATATATATATATATATATATATATATATATATATATATATATATATATATATATATATATATATATATATATATATATATATATATATATATATATATATATATATATATATATATATATATATATATATATATATATATATATATATATATATATATATATATATATATATATATATATATATATATATATATATATATATATATATATATATATATATATATATATATATATATATATATATATATATATATATATATATATATATATATATATATATATATATATATATATATATATATATATATATATATATATATATATATATATATATATATATATATATATATATATATATATATATATATATATATATATATATATATATATATATATATATATATATATATATATATATATATATATATATATATATATATATATATATATATATATATATATATATATATATATATATATATATATATATATATATATATATATATATATATATATATATATATATATATATATATATATATATATATATATATATATATATATATATATATATATATATATATATATATATATATATATATATATATATATATATATATATATATATATATATATATATATATATATATATATATATATATATATATATATATATATATATATATATATATATATATATATATATATATATATATATATATATATATATATATATATATATATATATATATATATATATATATATATATATATATATATATATATATATATATATATATATATATATATATATATATATATATATATATATATATATATATATATATATATATATATATATATATATATATATATATATATATATATATATATATATATATATATATATATATATATATATATATATATATATATATATATATATATATATATATATATATATATATATATATATATATATATATATATATATATATATATATATATATATATATATATATATATATATATATATATATATATATATATATATATATATATATATATATATATATATATATATATATATATATATATATATATATATATATATATATATATATATATATATATATATATATATATATATATATATATATATATATATATATATATATATATATATATATATATATATATATATATATATATATATATATATATATATATATATATATATATATATATATATATATATATATATATATATATATATATATATATATATATATATATATATATATATATATATATATATATATATATATATATATATATATATATATATATATATATATATATATATATATATATATATATATATATATATATATATATATATATATATATATATATATATATATATATATATATATATATATATATATATATATATATATATATATATATATATATATATATATATATATATATATATATATATATATATATATATATATATATATATATATATATATATATATATATATATATATATATATATATATATATATATATATATATATATATATATATATATATATATATATATATATATATATATATATATATATATATATATATATATATATATATATATATATATATATATATATATATATATATATATATATATATATATATATATATATATATATATATATATATATATATATATATATATATATATATATATATATATATATATATATATATATATATATATATATATATATATATATATATATATATATATATATATATATATATATATATATATATATATATATATATATATATATATATATATATATATATATATATATATATATATATATATATATATATATATATATATATATATATATATATATATATATATATATATATATATATATATATATATATATATATATATATATATATATATATATATATATATATATATATATATATATATATATATATATATATATATATATATATATATATATATATATATATATATATATATATATATATATATATATATATATATATATATATATATATATATATATATATATATATATATATATATATATATATATATATATATATATATATATATATATATATATATATATATATATATATATATATATATATATATATATATATATATATATATATATATATATATATATATATATATATATATATATATATATATATATATATATATATATATATATATATATATATATATATATATATATATATATATATATATATATATATATATATATATATATATATATATATATATATATATATATATATATATATATATATATATATATATATATATATATATATATATATATATATATATATATATATATATATATATATATATATATATATATATATATATATATATATATATATATATATATATATATATATATATATATATATATATATATATATATATATATATATATATATATATATATATATATATATATATATATATATATATATATATATATATATATATATATATATATATATATATATATATATATATATATATATATATATATATATATATATATATATATATATATATATATATATATATATATATATATATATATATATATATATATATATATATATATATATATATATATATATATATATATATATATATATATATATATATATATATATATATATATATATATATATATATATATATATATATATATATATATATATATATATATATATATATATATNTTTGATGACCTAAAAAATGTGGAGCGAATACGGCCATGAGACGCATTGAGCTTTCTGTTGTGGTGTCCACATCCTCACTTAAAACTTTTCAGCCTATTGAAAAAAAAAACTTTATTAGTCGCAGTAATGCATGCAAAAGACAGAATATAAATATCTTGTTTATGTTCGAAGTTATGAATTTTTGAAGTTGTAAAGATAATTTTGGAACACCCTGATATTGTAGCTTTATCGAGCATACACTTCAAAGAGTAACTCATTTGATTATTGTTTGTTGATGACCGAGATTTCGTTTTACCGATTTTTGAAATTAGCATATTCCAATATTATTATAATTTTATTTATCATTTGTAATTCATAAAAGATTATTTGCTATTTTATAAAAACCTAACAGTTAAAGTATTTAAATGTTTGGTGCGTTTACAAATATTTAAAAAAATTCAAGGAGTAGTTGCTTTCAATTTTGTTAATTTTATATTTCATTAAAACATGCTTAACTGAAATTGAACTTGACGAAAGGAATTGCATAGTCACTAAATAAAAGGACAATTTCGGCTAATTTGTGATGGGTACTGCACCTTAATACCCGATAACCCCAGGTTCTTTCACACCTTGATCCGATGATCATAAAAAATACACAACTTATTTTTTTTTCCTTCTATATTTTTAAAAAAAAATAATAAGGATAAAACAATGAGATGAAATATAGTTTTAAATTTCGTACACAAAGACTTGGTTCAAGACTTCGTGAAATTTTTGTGCACGAAATTCTTCATTTTATCCATCAAATTGTATAGTCGTAGAAAATCGGACCCTTTTAATTCCTAAATTGGATTTAACCGTACGATTCGACTGTTGTTTAGATTAGACTTTCAAAAATGATATTTTTGTTAAATTGGAAATATCTCCTCTATTTAAGTTAGTTACATGACCTATTCACGGAGATTTTAAATCAAGGTATTTATGAATTCAGTTTTTAAGCATCATTTATTTAATTTTCATTACATTCACTCGATTTTTAGACTTTGTT
Organism: Parasteatoda tepidariorum; assembly: GCF_043381705.1. Classification (NCBI taxonomy): domain Eukaryota; kingdom Metazoa; phylum Arthropoda; class Arachnida; order Araneae; family Theridiidae; genus Parasteatoda; species Parasteatoda tepidariorum. The sequence goes on along the minus strand of NC_092204.1, from coordinate 82,561,857 downwards.
CTCACAACGAGAAAGAAAGAAGATTTTTTTTATCGCATTTTTAAAATTTTACATTCTTATCATTTTAAGACAGACAGTCACACCAAAAAGAATCGTTAAATTGAGCTATGGTTGTGGTTATGTAGGCTAAATTCGATGCTTCTTTGCGACACAGCGATGTCTAACTTTAAAAGCATTTTGACTTCCATGTCTAATAATTCTTCTATGCTTGGTGGGTTTTATTATTAGCTGAAATTTACGAGGTAAAATACTTTCTTGGTTCCTGATAGTATAGATGATATTCGCGAAATTGGGGAAAGGAATCTCGTGTGCCACATTACTTTTCAACACTTAATACAAACATTAAAAACAGTTTTTTCACTTGCTTTTTAAATTAAAAGAAATATAAGCAACACTTCTGCCGTGCAATTGAAAAATCAACGTAAGCGACAAAAAAAAAAAAATTCAAAATTGAGATTTTTATGTATTTGGCATCTTTCATATAAGTTACATATTGCAAAAAAAAAAATCAAAATTAGAATTTGTTTTAGCAATTTTCTGAAATTCTATTTAGCGCTCGTAGGTTTAGCATATAAGGAAAATAGTTGTCCAGCTACTTTTCTCGAAATCAATCATGAAGCACTTACGTTGTTTTTTGAATTGCGGGGCAATGTTGTTTGGGGATGCGATTGTTTTTCAGCGGTGCCATTTATGGTCAAGAATTCGTCTTCTGCTGCCACACCCGTTTATAGAACGAACCCATTCGTACATCCATTCATTCATTTACAGATCATAATTTTGACCTGAACGACAGAACGATCAATTTACAATCCAATACCCTCAGAGGTTTAATTTGTTACAGGAACATTGCGGACTTTGTGACCCGACAGATTTAACCACCAGTAACCATTTCTTCTTCGGCCAGCTGGATTCGAACTCACGTTCTCACAAACGTGAGTCCACGGCCTGCCAACCAGGCTATCCCGGCTTCGTTATGAAATGCTACTATAACTCAATGGATAAAGCGCTTTCCACCTATTAAGGTGAGCCAGATTCGAATCTCAGCAATGGCTGATCGTTCCTATGCTGTTCCACAGTGTTGACGTATATCTACAGCAAAAATATCTGCAACGAAGAAACAAATAATGGATTAGTATTCCATCGGGCAACCCGTGGGTGGTTTTCCTATGCATGTAATATAAATACTGGGTTAGTTTCATTAAAAAAAATCTTCCTCGAAGGCGAGCTTGTCCCAATGTTCGATTCATGGTTTAGGGGATAGAGCGTTCGTTTCCCAATGAGATGACCTAGGTTCAAGTCCCAGCGGTGGCTGGTTGATATAAATTCTGCTCCCTGCTCCCATCGACCGCAGTGCTGACGTGAAATATCATGAGTGGTACATGGATCATGGGTTAGAATCTCCTTGCTCTCGGGCTAACCATGCGGGACTTTCATGGGTCATTCTCACAAAAAGGTGATTTTTTAAGTCCCTGAGTAATAAATATTTTTCTTTATCATTTTTCGTGAAGTTCTTCACTAACAAATCATATGCATTTCCGCTAAATGTATTTAATATTTCATTCTTATTTTTTAATAAACATGACTTTAAAATCCCCTCCGTGGACGTCCCTACGTCTGTGGCACAAAATAATTTTTAATGCCTGTTAAACAATTTAAATGTTATTTTAATGATTTTTGTAGTTTTACCTAGTTAAATGTTTATAATATTTAATAGTTTTTTTAAAATAAATTATTTTTGTAAAATAAATGACAAGTAAACTTTGTCCATCAAAAATGATGTCTCCCTCCGTGGACAATTAATATAGTTCTGTAAATATGCAATAAAGGGCAGCATATGCGAAATCCCTATAAGACAGCTGCTGGGAGGGGTAACCATTCCATTTTCTAATGTTAAATATCAGTTGTTTTTGTTCTCTTTGGTGTCAGTTTTGGATTGTTGCGTTCAACTGGGGTTTGGCAAAGTTCTCACCGTATACTTCGTGGACATCATAAAGAAGGTAAGAGAAAATTATTTTATTTTTGATAGGTGAATTTCAGATTGCAAAAATAGTATATTTAACAAAAAGAACTGCCCTATTTTTCTAACTTTAAGATTAAAAATCAGAAAAATTCAAGAACTAGTTTTTGTCTCCTCCGTGGACGTCCCCTCCGTGGACATAACAAGTCCACGGAGGAGAAGACACAGTCAATGTAAGAGACAATGTTTTAGATAACCATAATACAATTTTAATAATTAAAAAACCATTTTCTTTTAATTGATATTTTTTAAAATGGAACAAANTTCAGTTTTTAAGCATCATTTATTTAATTTTCATTACATTCACTCGATTTTTAGACTTTGTTCTCACAACGAGAAAGAAAGAAGATTTTTTTTATCGCATTTTTAAAATTTTACATTCTTATCATTTTAAGACAGACAGTCGCACCAAAAAGAATCGTTAAATTGAGCTATGGTTGTGGTTATGTAGGCTAAATTCGATGCTTCTCTGCCACACAACGATGTCTAACTTTAAAAGCATTATTTGACTTTCCATGTCTAATAATTCTTCTATGCTTGGTTGGTTTTATTTTTAGCTGAAATTTACGAGATAAAATACTTTCTTGGTTCGTGATAGTAGATGATATTCGTGAAATTGGGGAAAAGAATCTCGCGTGCCACATTACTTTTCAACACTTAATACAAACATTAAAAACAGTTTTTTCACTTTTTTTTAAAAAATTAAAAGAAATATAAACGACACTTCTGCCGTGCAATTGAAAAATCAACGTAAGCGACAAAAAAATTCAGAACTGAAATTTTTATGTATTTGGCATCTTTCATATAAGTTACATATTGCAAAAAAAAAAATAATTCACAATTAGAATTTGTTTTAGAAATTTTCTGAAATTCTATTTAGCGTTCGTAGGTTTAGCATATAAGGAAAATAGTTGTCAAGCTACTTTTCTCAAAATCAATCGCGAAGCACTTAAGTTGTTTTTTGAATTGCAAGGCAGTGTTGTTTGGGGATGCGATTGTTTTTGTTTTCCAGTGGTGTCATTTATGGTCAAGAATTCGTCTTTCGTCACACCCGTTTATAAGAACGAACCCATACATAAATCCATTCATTCATTTACAGATCATAATTTTGACCTGAACGACAGAACGATCAATTAACAATCCAGTATCCTCAGAGGTATAATTTGTTACGGGAGCATTGGGGACTTTGTGACACGACAGATTTAACGTGCACCAGTAACCATTTCTTCTTCGGCCAGCTGGATTCGAACTCACGGAGTCCACGGCCTGCCAACCAGGCTATCCCGGCTTCGTTATGAAATGCTACTATAACTCAATGGATAAAGCGCTTTCCTCCCGATAAGGTGAGCCAGGTTCGAATCTCAGCAATGGCTGATCGTTCCTATGCTGTTCCACAGTGTTGACGCATATCTACAGCAAAAATATCTACAACAAAAAAGCAAGTAATGGATTAGTATTCCATCGGGCTACCCGTGGGTGGTTTTCCTATGCATGTAATGCAAATCGTGGATTAGTTTTTAAAAAAAAATCTTCCTCGAAGGCGAGTTTGTCCCAATGTTCGATTCATGGTTTAGGAGATGGTGCGTTCGTCTCCCAATGAAATGACCTAGGTTCAAGTCCCAGCGGTGGCTGGTTGATATAAATTCTACTCCCGGCTCCGATCGACCGAACTGCTGACGTAAAATATCATGAGTGGTACATGGATCATGGGCTAGAATCTCTTCCTCTCGGGCTAACCATGCGACACTTTTGTGGTTTTCCTCTCCGTGAAAAGCAAATGCGGGTACAGTTCTTAAAAAAAAGTCCACCTTGAAGACTAATTGGTTCCAATGATTTATTGACCTTTGTCTTCTGGGTTGTGTTCAAAATTACAAGACTGCAGAGTTGAACATTGATAGCAGTAAACTCAGAATTGGGAGGCTGTTAAACTCCGGTTGAAAAATAAAATAAAATGTTTCATTCAGGTGTTCCCTTATTTTCTAGGTTGGATTAAAGTTACAAATCTACGAATTTGAATTGCAAAAGAAAACTGCAAATAGACTTTTTAATAAAGAAAATAAAATCTGCGCTATAAAATTGAAAGATATTTCTAATTATCGTCATTCGACATATAAATTAGATTTGAAATTTTTAAATCGTGCATCCATGATAATGTTTTTCTTAAATATAGATTTGTGACAGTGAAGTGCTAATTTTTGAAACGGTATATTCTCAGAAAAACCTCTTTAACGTTGGACCATATTAGTTTATGGAACCAAAATATAGTTCAAATTTCATATATAATTAAGGTGTTAAATCGAATGGTTCCCTCGTTTAAGTTGAACCATAGTATCATGGTATTAAGTTTAAGAATTCTCACCAGCATTATATTAAGGTTGCTGAAAATTTGATTTATATTATCGTACAACACACACCAAAATCTCCGGCAGTGTAGAATCATCATCATCATTAAATCAAACGTATCATAATGGTTTTAAAATTATAATGATAAAGCAAAACTTTTGATTACCTACTTGATTATTTTTTTTAAAATTTTGCTTAAAAAATTTATTTACTGCACCGTTGTAAATTATATTTTACTTTCAGAATATGCAATAACATATTATGATGATATTATTCGATAGTTGGGTACATGCAACTTGAGAAGTGAAGTGATTATACCTACATGTGATTTAAATCAGATTTAATTGGATATCTGTATGTAACGTCACACGTGCGTCGAACCTGATTGGCTTCTGAATCAGCAAATGCCACGATTTATCCACAATGACGTCACTTGCTGGTATCCAATTATATCATCACAATATATAATTAGAATAAATCACGTGCATTGCATTGTGATCAAGGTTTAAGTTTTAAATTTTAATGAATTAAAGCAGATTATGGGAAAACTATTTTTTAAATGTTTGATTAAGCAGCCTGTCTCTATTTTTGCTCTTGGTTGAGAGGTTAAATCTGTAAAAGCCAGTGGGGAAGAGAATCTTATCTTTTGCATAGTTATTTCGTAGCAAACTTATATTTTATTACATTTTATTAACAATATTATATTTTACTTTACTGTGACAACATTTTAGTACATGTGTTTTAATATACTGTTACTATGAGTGATTCTTGATATAGCTAGTGAATAAGGGGGAGAAAAACGAGAAGAAAATGAGCGAAATAATGAAATTAGCTAATCAGTAAAAGACAAATCAGTGAATGGGTGATTCAGAAACTATTTTTCTGATCTGAGCATCCTTGAACCCGCTTACGTGTTAATGATGTATTTTATGCTTTTAGGTAATTTTTTTCTACATCCTTTCCAAAAAGAAGATAGTGCAAGTACTATTGTTTCCGAATTTCTAGAAATAAGCATGAGTAAATAAAACTAAATAGCAAAAAAAAAAATTTTTTTTTTACCCACGGATTTGAATTGTGATCTTCACGATAAAATTTTGCTGATATTATTAATCATCTCGCTCATTCGAACAATCTCTTCTATACTAATAGTTTTCTGTTATCTATTTAGTTCGATATCACCTAAGGATTGAAATATTTCTAAGAAAGAAAAGAGAATGATCTATTACTGTTATTTTTAGAACACTCTCAATCTTATCTTTATGACGGATATTGAAAAGTTCGTATGAATTTTAACAAAGCAATTGGTTTAAATTTCTCTTGAATTATATGTAAGAAGTTATTTAACTTTTTTTCATGAATCAGATCCAATAACAGTGATCCAACATGAAAGCTAATTTTTTTTCCTTTATAAATCTTACTTAAGCTGTTGTACCCGTATTCAGATGCAAGGCCTGATTATTGCCTAGGCCCAATAGGCACGGGCCTAGGGCCCACACTTTCTGGGGTGCCTCAAAAATTATTAAAATGTCCACAATGTTACTTTCTTTAAAAAAATAATACGGAAAGAAACAGTTTTTCGCCAAAAAGACATTTTTTATTTCAAATTTTCTTTACATTGTGATAAACCAAACTCGTGTAAAGATTGCACTAATCAAATTCGAAAGTACAGCTGAATTTTAATTGGTGCAATTTTTACTCCAACAGCTTGAGCAAATGCAACGAGAATGCATATTCGCAAAGTTTCTTATAAATGACTAGTGTCAACAAGAACTAAAAGCTTATTCTTAACAAAATATGTAAAGCTGAAGATTGAAGGTGGTAGTGACTTTTAGCAAAAATTACTGATTTCAATTGTTTGTGGTCACCAAATTATTTTTATTTTCATACAACATTGTTTCATTGTTTTATATTTTGCTTTAATATTTAGATGCGTAAATTTCGTCTTAGAAAAATAATATTCAATTAATTGTCTGCTTTTAAAATGCTTCGCCTGAATCATGCAATTCAATAGATTCTTTTTATTGTCTGTTATAACATTGTTATAATTAATTGTTATAATATTGTTATAATTAATTGTTATAATATTGTTATAATTAATTGTTATAATATTTTTATAATTAATTGTTATAATATTGTTATAATTAATTATTATAATATTGTCATAATTAATTGTTATAATTAATTGTTATAATATTGTTATAATTAATTGTTATAATATTTTTAATATTGTTATAATATTGTCTATACTATTATAATATATTTAGGACTACTCTTCAGAAATTTAATTTCAAAATGTTTTGTTAGGGGCCCGAAAAATTTTGTGTGCCTTTTGGGCCTGAATTTGTCTTGATCGGACCTTGTTCAGATATGATTGAATAAGATTTAAATTATTCAAAACTTACTCCTACTACCTCAATTTTCGGTAACACTTGATTAATATTTTGCTATCTTTCATTAAAAAACAAAAATATATCATTACTATTAGAATTTCTCCATTTTATATTATTCTCTTCTTAATATTTAGAAGAAAAAAAATGCTATTTTTCCACTAGATATTTGTTCATTATTGTTTTAAATATTTAAAATAAAATAGACTTCCACTAAAGGTTGTGTATCTTCGGAATCAGCTAATGAATGTCTAAGGGTGATATAATGCTAAGCCACGCTTTTTCCAAAAGTGACAATTTTACTTCGAAGTATAACTTAGTGTTGTTTCCGAATAGGCACTTTTAAAATTTTTCCAATTTCAAACCACATGTCATTGCAATTTACTAACACATTTTATAACCTGCTCGGAAATTTTCGTGTTTTGCTTTGAAAACGCTTTTTGGAACAATTTGGAAAAGTGGCTCCGATTACTTTATTTGTATTATTTCCATTCCCTGAATTGGTAAATAAAAATTACGAAAACAGGTTTTTTCCTCCCTTTCATTTTAATATCTTCATATCTCTCATTTGAGATTCATAGACATGAGAAATATACTTTTAATTTCAGTACTGCCGCAAACTGTATTTAAATATTCGAATTCTTCAAACCCTCCAATCATAACTCTTTAATTAATTTTAAAACAATATATTAACCGAATTTTTTCATTGTCTACCTGTTGTTCGAGCGGAAAGTTCTGTGATTTTAATTTTAACTATTTTCAAGAGATGTCCGCGACATTGTCAAAATAATTTATATTTTGAATTTTAGTAATAATTTCAGATCACACGAACCACCATAAGTTTGAGTTCGGAACATTTCGGCATATTAGGCAGCGGAAGTATTACAATTATTTCCATCTCTGTTGTGAGATAAGATTAAAAACTCTTCCCTGAGCTCCATTACGTATTGAAATACTTCCTCACTCATCTCTCTAGTCATAACTTGAGTATCGTATGTGCTATTTCTCGAAAAAAGCAAGCTCAGTCACCAATAATTGGTATGACAATATGCGGCACCGTAGTTACCGTTTATGCTCCGTATTTCTGCTATTGCATTTTCAGTTTCAATATTATATTAATAGCCGTTTTTTTAATTATTATTATCCAATTTCAATAAATATAGTAAGATAGAAAATCATAAAAGGGATGAAATTTAAAAAAATCATTTTTGAAAAATTTCGTTAGTTAAGGCAGCTAATTCTGTTTTTGTTTACTTTTTAAAAAGACCATCGAACCATGTTGACATAAATTGGAATAAGCTCAGAAAATTTATTTAAAAAAAAAAAAAAATTTTTTTTTTTAACTGTTGAATACAGACAGTTTGTATTAGTTATTCTTTTTCAATACGTAATTTGCTATTGTGGACATGCAAAGCGATATACATTTTATTTTATTCTAGTAAAAGTGCGTCTATTTTTTACTTAACACTAGATTGCCCCAAGGACGTCCTTTTGACTGCTTTTAAATTTCAATTAGAAAAACAATGATGTATATGATGACACAATTTCTTAGAATTTTGTGACTTTTATATGACAACATATAATTTTTTTATTGTGGCTAAATAATATAAAAAATATTAAAAATTAATTGAAATCAAATTTCTTTACACATTAGTTATACTTTCACAATACAGTCATTGTGACTGCTTTTGAGCAATATTGATATATACTAAGTTCCAGTCTTTCTAGTGTTAATACTGAATCATTTTTTATCTTTACTTTCATATGAAATATAATCAGGTAGTTAGGTGTTCCCTATTTGCTCATTTAAAAATAGCATCCGAAAATTGATTTTAAAATTATTTTAATACACAAGACAAGAAACCAACCAGATTTTTTTTTTCTTTTGTGAAAAGAGATGCTGATTGTAATGTGATCTGTAAAAAAAAAAAGAATGAATAGAACTTAGTTACTGCGTGTTTCAATCTTCAACTCTTAAAATTAATGAATCTGATACCAATTTTTCTGAATAACCTGCTAGAGTGTGGGAAAAATAACTATCTCATTCGAATTTCTATGGAAGGTTTTGAATTCCAATCTATATTCATTCTAAGAAACATTTTTCTACTTCTTCACATTCACAAGATGTTATCTATATTATCTCCTGAAAGGTGAAAGATAACTCTATATTGATACTTAAAATACAAAAGGGCTGTCTTCATATTATTAATGATAGTTCAATCATGAACGTACCCCATTCCTTAGTTGTAGTGATGAAGTAATCAATAACAGTAGAATATATTAGTAGACATAGTGATAGATTTCAGAAATACCTACTCTTATTGATTAATCATGAGTAATCATTGCCTTGGGAGAGGAAATGAAATTTTTATTTGTGTTAAAAGTAATAGGTTAAAAATTCTTATAAAAATCTAAGAAAATTATTATTTGAAATTAGTATATAATCAAGAAAAAAAAGAAAGAGATTAAAAATGTCGAAACTGTTAGATTTCCAGAAAAATATGTACTTACTAAGAATTTAAGTAAATATATCTTAAAACTACTTCAAAATTCCCAGTATGTTTGAAATCTGGTATCAAAATTTCCAGTATACATACTGGTTTTAAATTTCTAGTGTGGCGACATACTGGTTTCAAACTTTCCAGTATGGGGCTATACTAGTTTTAAAATTTCTAGTATGGTGCTATACTAGTTTTAAAATTTCCAGTGTGGTGCCGTACCAGGTTTTAAAATTTCCGGTGTAGTTTCATACCAGGTTTTAAATTTCCGATATGGTCATACTGCTTCTGGTATCATCTTTACTGGTTTTTGATACTGGTTTTTTGCGAATTTTTTCCAATAGGGTAAGTTCACCGGGTAAGTAAATTCAATTGTAGATAAATATATTGTTTTAAAGTATTAATGTAGTTCTTAAGAACGTTAGATTCGCATTCAATTTGTTAGTAAATCAAGAATTATATCACGTTATAAGGAATTCATGTAAAGCATGTTCAAGTTTGTGTTCTATTAAAAAGATTTTGAACTTGTTTTGAAAAGCGTAGAGTTTCTGTTTCTAAATAAAAATTCATACTACAGAACAAGGACATAGCTAAGGATTACCATGGCATAGCTAGATGAGAACAAGGACATAGCTAAGGATTACCATGACATAGCTAGAACAGGGACATAGCTAAGGATTACCATGCTTGAGGACACATTTTATTATGCTCCCCGACGCAATGTGATAGACTATCGAAGGCCACGGGAGAAATTTTTAGTTGTAAATTCTCTTTTAGCTCCATACTTAATTTAAAGTATAGAAAAAGTGAATTCAGACCAACCTAGAGTAAGCCATAACGTTTCAAATACTGAAGTTGTTTTTTAGAAATATGAAAATGAAAATAAATTATGAGAAGATAACTAAGGATTACGCAACGGCGAAGTTCTCTTCCAATAATTGGTTTGCATTTTCATATTTTTAAATTTTTTTTAACAACTGAAGCTTAGGTTTTCCTGAAATCATTTTTTCTTTCTTTTTAATTTCATTATTTTTAAATAGCTATCAAGGTGAAAGAGAATTTGCGACGAATAGTTTCTTCCAAGGTATAGCGTCCTCTTAAGTGTCATGCTTTTTTTGGAACATTTTGTGTTTCAGGTTATGGTTATGAAAAAAGTGAACTGTCGGATTTGCTCTTAGACTTCAAAATTAATAAAACTAGAAGAAAAAAAAAGAAAATAAAGACAACAATACTCGTAAAATATATTTGAGTAGCAGAAAAAGACGTAAGCAAGGAATTAAGAGTGCATATAAGATATATAGTTCAGAATTGTTTTATTTAAAATGTGAAACTGATAAGTCGTCACAACTATGAAAATTTTGTACTGCGCTCATAAAATAAGCTTCTCATACAGATGCAGATTTTTATATCCAAACTAAAATATTATTTGATGTTTTTTTTTAAAGAAAATAAAAGATACTTTTCATAATTTTTTTTTAATAAGCAAGGGATCTTCCCTAATTCCAACAACATTCAATATTAAGCGATATTTATTGAGAAAAAAATGAGAATAAATAAATTATCATATAATTTACTTATTGGCATTTATTTAAGTGTTTAGATGACATCTATTAGAAAACGAAAATTAGGCACAAATTATTTAATACATATTTTTTTAAAGAAAATATAATAACTTAGCGAATAAAATAAAAATTCGAATTATTAAGTTTTCAGAAGTGTGGAAAGGGAATACTTTTCTCCATGCGAATGGCAAACACTTTTCGAACAGTCTACATCAGGTAGAATTAGAATTATTTTTTTACTTTTAATTAGACAGGAATTACTCCCAATTCAATCAATCAATTCTCAGTACTAAATGATATTTATTTAGGGAAATGAGAATGAAGAAATATATAATAATTTATTTATTTGCAGCGATTTAGAAGTTAGTATGAAATTTATTTACATTATAATATTTAAAGTATTTAAAATAAATTTTTTTAGTAAAATAATAATAAAACCTTACGAATAAAGTGAGAATTCGGATTATAAAGTTTTGAGCAGTGGGGAAGGGGAATATGTTAACCATTTAAATGGCAAACCCTTTTCAAATTGTCTGCCTCTCGTAAGATTAAAAAAAAAAAAAAAAATGCTGTTATTATTTTTTTATTAGAGATTTCTATAAATTCTATTTCGAAACGAAACTTAAGCAAAAATTATTTAACAGTACATATTTTTTTAAAGAATAAAATGAAAATTCGATTTATTAAGTTTTAAAAATTGTGGAAAGGGTGCAAATGACAGATGCTTCGCAGTGTAAATGAAAAACTTTTTTCTAATTGCCTACCTCTAGTAATATGGAAAAAAAATGCTGTTATTCATTTTATTTTTTATTTTATTAGAGCGGAATTTTTCCGAATTCCAAACAACATTCAATACTAAGCGATATTTATTGAGGAAAAAAAATGAGAATAAATAAATAAATAAATATATAATAATTCATTTATTTGCCGCGATTTAAATGTTTATATGAAATATAATTTCAAAACGAATACTGAGTATAAATTATTTAATAAATATTTTTTTAAAAGAAAATAATAACGAATAAAATAAAAATTCGAATTATTAAGTTTAGAGAAGTGTGGAAAAATGAGAATAAATAAATAAATATATAATAATTCATTTATTTGCCGCGATTTAAATGTTTGTATGAAATATAATTTCAAAATGAATACTAAGTATAAATTAGTTAATAAATAATTTTTTTTAAGGAAATAATAACGAATAAAATAAAAATTCGAATTATTAAGTTTAGAGAAGTGTGGAAAGAGCTCTTTGCCATTCAAATGTCAAACCCTTTTCAAACTGTCTACTGCAGGTAGAAGGAAAAAAAAAATTATGTCCACTTTTTTTTCTTATCGGAAAGGAATTTCCCCCAATTCCAGTAACATTCAATACCAAACGATATTTATTGAGTAAAAAAAAATGAGCATCAACAACTGCAGCTGTGGGCTCCCCCTAATATAGGCCTCCTTACTTCAACAAAAGCTCATTGAATGGCAGCAATACACAAAACACTATACGTTTATCCATATCTTTTTTATTTTTTTCCTATCATTTCTACTCCGCCCAGAATACGAGAAATCTACTCTAGCCAATCTCTTAACATTCCTTCAATCTCTTCACAAACTTTTTCCGAAGGTCCACTGATTGCAACTTTGGCGATAGAATAATAATAATAAAAAGAAAAAAGTAAATAAATAGAATAAAATTTACGGGTTACGTCATGGCAACCATACGAAGTGCTTTCCCCACCCCCTCCTTGCAAGTTTTCATACACACAGAGGGGGAAAATTATTTTTATCATTTTTAGTTTCTTTTTGTTAGCGACCGAAGGAACGTACGGTCAGATCGTGGTTTAGTTCAGCACTTCGTCGGGTCGAGATTTGTTGTCAGTGTTATTTTGGATAGACCGCAACAGTTTTCGTCGCTCTCACGTATATTTATCGCCGTTCATGCGGTAGTTTTTATTATGTGTTTATTTATATTAACACGTGAAAGCTTATGGTGTCGCATCTTTAGTTCTACTTTGCATGGAATAGCACGCTTGCACTCTACCATGGCTTGCTTTTAGAATATTTGAAAAATATAACAGGAGTTTTTCACGGGTAAATTTGCTTTATTGTTATTTGTTAATTATTTATATGTTTGTTATTTTTACATTTGTTCATTAATCATAATCAATATTTTAGTTAGATTAATTTATTTATTTGAAATTACAAATTTACTCAATGATACATTAAAATCAGGCAGCATAAATAATATGAAATCATGAAAAATGAGGTAAATTTACTCTCTTTTTATGTGTTTATTACTTATAAATTTATTATTTGTATAATTATATATATAGTGTAATTCAATATGTATATATATATATATTGAATTACACAACACTCTAGTAAATGATTGAACAGATAAATAAAAAATGAGAAAAATAATTTAATATGAAATAATGTATTATGAATTAAAGTTCTTAGTTTAGAAAAAAAAACTTTCAAAACTAAATTAAAAAAATAAGTTGAAGTTAATTTTAACGAGACACATTTAAATCTTTTCGAAATTTCATAATTTATGTAAATCGTTGTTTTATAATATTTTTAAAGGATGAAGGTTAGGTTACCTTTTAATTACAATTCGAGGTAAATTATCTGAAACTCATGTAATTGAAGTATGTGAAATGTTGTGCAATTGAAGCTTTCAGGAAAGGAAATTCATATTAAAATTAATTAAGAAACATGTGTATAAAATATTTCTTAACTGTAAGAAGAAAAAAAACATTGCTTGTTAAACCAAATATTACATCGGAGGTTTTTATTTCTATGCAAATAACATTTATTCATATCAACTGTTAATTAAATATTGCGTTTTGCATTAAAATACTTATTATTAAAAATATTAACGAATAGTATCTTATAAACTTTTTTACATAATATCGTGAACGCTATTCTGTGTTGTTTATATAATTTTTAACTTGTATCGTATTTAATGAAAAATATTAAAAAAAATTAAAAATTTTTTAAATTAATGTTTAAACTTTTTATTATAATAACACCCTCAAAAAAATTGTTTCAAGGTTGAACTACAATATCGCTTCCTTGAAACATAATACCGGGCAAATTTGCTGCAACTATAATTAAGTTATCCCGTTGTAGTTTAATTGCATTATGACGTAATTAAGTTAAATAAAAATAAATTCTCGTGACCATAATTTTTAAATTGACGCCGTATTAAATTGACAAAATTTTTTTATTGATAATGCTGTCCAACACTCCCCAAATTTCTAACATAAGTATTATAATTTTTTTTATTCGTATTCAATGAAAATTCAATACGAATTATCTGAACCAAATGCTTCAAATTATTGAATTGTAAAATTTAGGTAAAGCAAGTGTTCGAATCCTCCCTTTTTGCTTATTTATTTGTTACTTTTATATAAAAAAGCATCGTTTTAGTGCTGTAATTTTAGAATCAGTGCTTTATTATTTCATTAAAATGATTGTTCTGATTTGTAAATAGCTTTCTTGGAGTTAATAATGGTGAACTTAATAGTGCAAAACTTTTCATAACATATAGTAAAAACAAAAGGGATTAAAATTACTAAAAGAGCAAAATACTTTACAAGATTCGAGCTTCAAAACTAAAATTTTAGTAAAAAAACTCAAAACTATTGTTAAAGGATTGTTTTTATTAAAAAAAGTGCTGTAAATTATGGTGGTTGTTTATTAATTGAGTTTAGTGCTGTAATTTTAAATTCAGTACTTTATTAATTTATTGAAATGATTGTAATAACTTTCTTTGAGTTGTTTCTAAGACTTAACAAAGAATTATACAAAACTTTTTATTACATGTAGATAAAAAAAAATAAAAAAGTGTTATAATTTCTTAAAGACCAAAATACCTTAAAAGGTTCAAACTTCTAAACTAAAAGCTTAATAAAAAATCCCAAAATTATATTAAAAAGAATTGTTTGCATTAAAAAGAAATAATAAATGAATAAAAATCACGAAATTTCAAAATAATTTAGATGGAGCTCAGAGAATTAGAATATTTGAAAATGAGAAAAACAGTTAAGTCCAAACTTCCTTGCATAAAACAAATGTTTCATGCAAAACTTTTTCCTAGAATTAATTTTTCTACTAAACGTTTTCATCACCACTTTTTCGAAATCTCTTTAAAATATTAAACCTTTTCCTAAATACCCTATTATTTTTCATAAATTCAGTCTTGCTTTAATATGGTAAAGTACAATCTCGATAAAATCGGTTCAACCTTCAATCGACTTTACAACCTTGATAAAGTGTTAAATTGAATTAAGTTCCCGATCAAGTTGATTTGCTTGTTAATGTGGTTCAAACTGACACCATAGTGAGGTTTAGCGAATTTGACTGAAATTATGATTTAATACTTTCCATAATTTCTTAAACGTAAAAGCAATTACGAGTATTCATTATTAATGATGAATGTTAAAAAAATACTCTTTAAATTTTAAATGAAGCAAAAGTTCATCTTTAGATTAAGAGAGGTGTATTTGTAAAAAGCGTTTATTCAGTTAACAAAAAAAAAAAAAAAATTTACCGAGAAGTCTAAGAATTGAAAGTTTATAAGAACATCGTGCGAAAATAACAAATCGTTTTCCGTGAAAAATTTTAACGGTTATTTTAAATTTTTCCGCCTCCCCTCTTTNTTTTTTTTTTTTTTTTTCTTATTGGGTTTAAAAATTTTTCCTTTAATTTTTTTTACTTCAATATATAAATATGATATAGATAAATATAATATGTGTAAATATAATCAATGAATTTTACATAAATATATATTCCTATAAATTTTTATTATTGTATAGTTAATAAAAATTTTTAAATTCATTATTTATTAAATTTATTTTATAATTTATTAAAATTGTATTAAATTTTATAAAAATTTTATGATAAATTTGAAAATTTCTATTTTGTAATCAACTGTACTGGGCAAACTGTTACATTGACTTGGTTTTTTCCCCAATCAAAAGCTTGATTTATTAAAAATTCTCAATTCGATGACCATTTTAATCTTTGATCAAACCACTTGTTTAAAGTAGGGTTTTGAATTAACGCATCAGCAATGTAAATTTTAAAAAAAATCTAAACAGTCCTTATTTTATGTATTGTTACTGCACGGAGAAACAAATTCTGATAAAATTACCGTACTATGACGTAGTGACGTTTTTAAACAGAAAACCATATAATTATGGTTAATAAAACCAAAATAAACGGTATTTCTTCCATATAGTAACTGTTTAGCTGGAATTCTGGTTTTAAAAATTACTGTTCGTATTAACACACATGAAAAAAAGCGCAAAATTGAAGAATAAATTCAACCAAAAAAATTTTTTTTTATGCCATGCTGTAAGATATCATATTAAAATTACCGAATTTTTCCACAGTTACCAAATTTTATCACACATTTTAAAATCAAATTCTATTGTAAATTTTATCAAAATTATTACCAACTCGTTTCGGGAACAATAACCGAGTTTTTTTTTGGTGTCCCCATAGATGCATAAGCACATTAAATTTTACCTCATTTTGGTAATTTTGACCATACTTTTTTTTCTGTGCATAAATTGCTACGAATTTTAGTATAACAATTTCACAGAAACAAATGTTATACTAAATATAGTATTCCTCGATTTCTGATAATTAAAATTTCAATTATATACAACGCATTTTCTATAAAGATAAGGAAAATAAAGAGCTGATAGTGCCCAAAAAATGTCACGATTTGAATGAAATTCCTCATTCCACTTTATCTGTCATACTTATGAAAATATTATATCTACATTTATCAAATAGAAGGTATTATATAAACTGTTTTATCGCTTCTACAGGCCAAGTTCTCATAAAATGAGTCTACTGAATAATGTACTGAAAGAGAACAATAGAACTACATTTTATGCGTAAACACGAAGAACTAAATAGTTCTCGTATTGTTGAAAAGTCTCGTATTGTCCATGCTGTAAAACAATTTTTTTTTCTCTCAGAAAAATTGGTGCGTGTAACCTTGAACCATAATACCATGCAGATTTGCATCAATCTTGATAAGATGATAAAATGAACTATGTTCTCGTTCAGGTTGAACCATAGTACCGTAAAAAAATGAGGTAATGCGACTCGATTAAGCCCCATCATTAAGATTGCTGAAAATTTAAATGATATTATTGGTCAGCAAAAACACAGACAAATATGTCGCGTAAAAACATCTAAGAGAGAACGGTGCGAGAAAAAAAACAACAAATAACCCTAAATAGCTTCTAACGATCAGATCTTCACGTTCTAGGACTCAACCTTAATGAAACGAGGGGTAGCCTCAAATATGCTAATTAATTAGTACAGGCGATATTTAAAGTTACGAAAACACATCCCTTTTCTTAAAATGATTTGAATTCCTGACTCCCAAAATATGGCAGGTAGCCGCAATCTTGGAAATATGGTCCCCATAGTTTGGTCAGGAGTACGGTCCGAAGTTTGAACCCCTTAATCAGGGTTGGCAGGTATTTGACATGTGACAGTTTTTGACAGTTTAAACCATGGTTTAAACCGTCACGTCAAAAACCTCACGGTCGAAAATGTCAAAAACCTATATTCATATGTGACATTTAATTAATACATAAAATTTATATATTTTTTAAAGGATAGTGTTTCTAAATATGTTCTAGAAAAAATAAATTAAAATTTTGAAGAAACACTTATATTTTGAATAGTAACCAAAATCTTGTACTTTTGAAAACTCACATCTTTTGTAATATTATGTATTCATTTTCATGTGTTATTGAAAATCTGCAGTGATATTATTAAGAAATTTATTTATAACCAAATTTAGTGTATAGTATAGATTATACTAAAAATTAGACATTTTTAAAGATAAACATTAGCAGTTTTGTACATTAGACATCTTTTAAAGAAAAATCTTTTTAATATTCTTTTAAATCTTCTTAATAATCTTTTTAACATAAGACAATACAAATTTAAGTGCTTTCTGTTAAATACACAGAGTAGTTAGTGTCGATTTACAGTATATTCAGCCTATTCATTTACTATGCTGAAAATTTAGTTTATCCAAATACTTGTGAATTTCATTTTGCTGAATACTATATAGTTTTGTTGAATATCTAAATATTCAGCTGTTGAATAATTACTTCTTGCTTTCAAGATATGCATTATTTGTATTCTTAATACAAGTGGAGAAAAAAAAATTAAGAGATAAAAATTGTTTTAAAATGATAAGTGTAATAATTATAAATAAATATAATAAACAATATGAATTATATTTATCATTATTCACAAATATAACTACTTTTAAATTCAAATTAACATACTGGATAATAAAGATATTCGGTATAACATTAAAAAAAATTTTTTATACACTTGTATCTTGTATCAAGTTTGTATTTATACAACATAACTTGTAAGTTCCTTATAAATATTAGTTATATGTTCCTTATATGTCAAAAATGCATAGTAATAAACTTTTAATTTTCTTAAGTATCAAAAAAAAAAATTTTTTTTTTCAAAATATAAATATTTAAAAAAATTTTGTGCAAAATTTTTCTGCACATGCATTTGAATATAAATTTCTGAGATTTTAAATCTGTTATTTTACCTTAATTTTAATTAAAAAATATTTTAAAACCTGCTGATTACCTATAGTATAATTAAATTTCAATATAATGCATGGCAACTGTTGGTAGTTTTGAAGTTTATATATTTTCTTGGCAAACTTCAGTTTTTGACATTTTTGACGGGTTTTTGACGGTTTAAACCAGTATTATGCCCTTGTCACGTCAAAAACCACTTTTTGTCGTCAAAAACCCAACCCTGCCCTTAATGCTCATTTTACTTTTTGCTAGGTTGCCCTATCTCGAGAATTTTGTAAGAGAATTAAAAAAAATTTGCACACAATTATAAAGTTTGCTTATACAAAGATAATTCCATGCAAAAAATAACTTTTAGTAAGTATTATATATTTTTTATTATTTACTTAAAAATAGTCTCAAAGAAATTTGAATTGTAAGGTGTAAAACTTTTTACATCATTTTAAACAACATAGTTTGACACAACAAAATACAAAATTTGAGTAAAATCGCTCGAACAGTTCTTGAGAAATTGAATTTTAAAAATACATTTTCTTAAAAAAATTAGATTTTTTCTAAAAATTCGAAAATAACTATTTGACCGATTTCACACAAATTTTGTATTTTGTCATTTAAAATTACATTCTTTAAAAATTATATAAAAAATTGTATATCTTACTTATCAAAATTGTATTTAGTATTATTAAATAAGATAATAAAATTACTAAAAGTACTAATTTACTAAAAGTTATATTTTGCTTGAAATTCTCTTACAACAAACGAATTTTAGTATTGTGTGCAAAATTTTTGAATTCGTTTAAAAAGTTTTCGAGATATAGTGAAATACGCAATAAGGTGAAATTAACATTAAGGGGTCCAAACTTATACAGCTCTCTTGACCAAACTATTGAGACCATATTTCCGAGATTGCGGTTACATTCTATATTTCGGATGTCAGAATTTCGAATCCGTCGAAAAAAAGGTTATTTATTCAGGAAAAAAAAAAAAAAAAAAAAAAAAAAAAAAAAAAAAAANAAAAAAAAAAAAAAAAAAAAAACGTTTCAGTGTTTGGTTTCGTAACTTAAAATATCGTCTGCTTTAGTTAATTAGCATGATCACCCCCTCGAAACATTAAGATTGAGTCCTAGAACATGAAAATCATCTGATCATTAAATAAAAAATTAAATTATGTTTTTTTTGTACTGTACTGTACTGTACATTTTTAAAAAAATTGGTTAACTGATAAACCGTGCAAATCTATTTAATTGAACTATAGTCTCAATAGTTCATTTTGTTATAGTTATTATTTTTATAATTGAGTTATATTATTTTTACAATATGTTTAATAGAAAAATAGTGCCGTGAAATTACGATAATATGGTTTATAGATATTATATTAAGCATTCAGCAAATTTTAATAACATTATGATTCAACTCGCTTCAAAATTTTTAACAAATCATCAAACGGAAGCAAAATTTAAAATACCTCTTTTAATTCACCTTCCACATTATCATTCATACATAACATCACCCAATTTGAATATAGCACAGAAAATTATATAGTTACTACACACCCCCAAGTAGTAATTCAATGAAACAAACTACAAATATAGTTCTTTCTCCCTTGGAGTACGCCGTGAGTTAGTCACGTGAGGGGAATAAATTAAGATAGTATTGTCCTTTTTAGAAAAGGATTTGATTTATGGGACGAATAATTCAATGCCATTGTAAAAAAACTGATAGGAAGATACGGGTAACGGAAGAAATGGAGTATGACTTCACTTAAGTAATAATAGATACGTTTTTCTTGGATGTGATGATATAAATTTTATTAAATAATACTGAGACACTCTCCTCCCTCGTTTATCAATCCTGACTTTTTGCTTATCTGTCGGTATCAAGTAATGGATATCTTCAAAAATCGAACTATCTTAATGGATATCTAACACAAAAATTTTAAAATTTAATGAACTAGTTTTAAACTTTTAAGAAAAAACTAAGGCGAATTTTTTTTAAAATCTTCAGTCATAAGAGTAGACAACAAAAGGTTGTAACTTTCCAGTGATTAGTTTTTCCTTTGCATAGAAAAAAAAAACCTGTCGAAATAAACTTTTTTAATTCATAACTAATTCGAAATTCAAAAAGCGAAAGTGAAGCGATTTATTTTTTAAGGCTTCAAAGATTTGAATACATGGTTATAAAAATCTACACTTTTAATGTTTTTGGAGGAAAAATTTTAAAAAAATGTTCTAAATAAGTTTATTTTATTACTTTGAAACTTAGAAACAAGTGATCCATCTTACTCTTCTTCTGACATAGTACATGGCTGCAAATAGTTTTCTCTTAATTGCTTTACGTGGCTCAAAAATTAAATGGATAAAATTTTTAAAAAAAATATCCTTTATGATAAATTAACACAAAAAACTAAACACCAGACGAATAATATTTTCATAACAGAATGTTAATTAAATATTTCTCTAAAAATGTGCGAAATTGCGCATTATCTATCTATGTGAGTTAAGATTCACTCTTTGCAAATAGTTGTAGAAACATAGTAGGCGGAAGAAATGTTTCTTTTAAATATACGTTGATAGAAAATAGCTAAATACTTCTTAAATATAATAGAGGCTCCGTTGCTTCCGAAAGAAAGTATCGATAGTAAAAATTCAATCAAAAAGAAGTATCGATAGGAAATATCGCTACTTTTTTAATCTCGATGCATGCAGTGTATAGGTTAGAATAGCGAGGATGGGTTACCGATAGGAAATATCGCTACTTTTTTAATCTCGCTACATGCAATGTATAGGTTAAAACAGCTAGGTTGGTTTACCGATCGGCAATATCTCATTTTTTTTAAATCTCCTTGCATGCAGTGTATAGGTTAGAATAGCGAGGATGGGTTACCGATAAGAAATATCTTTACTTTTTTAATCTCGCTACATGCAGTGTATAGGTTAGAACAGCTAGGATGGGTTAAAGATTAAAATGCAAAAGACAATAAAATTAGTCGATATAGGTTAGAACAGCTAGGATGGGTTAAAGATGAAAAAGCCAAAAGACAATAAAATTCGTCGATATAGGTTAGAACAGCTAGAATGGGTTAAAGATCAAAAGGCAAAAGACAATAAAATTCGTTGATATAGGTTAGAACAGCTAGAATGGGTTAAAGATAAAAAGGCAAACGACAATAAAATTCGTCGATAACGAATAATTAAAGGCTTGTCCTCTCGTGAGCAACTTGGTTATCATTAAAAATTTTCAAAAATTATTTTCATAGATAATTATTTATACCAAGAAGAAGTTTCTTTCTGTTAGTTTAGCTTTACGAAAGCACAGTGTTATGACTTTAGATGTATTACTATATTGCAGTAGTATGAGAAAGATTTATGCGTATCCTGGGTCAATTTCAACCAAAAAACAAAAACAAAAAACTGTGTTATGGGAAAATAATAAAATTAGAGAATTTTTTCACCGCTGCTTTACCATATTTATCAACACGTAATTATTCAGAGAAAAAATAAGCATTTTTGAAAAAGACATACCTACATTTTTCTATTAATTTATAGAAATGTTTTAAAATCTTAAATGTACAGTGAGCAAAATAAATAAATAAAAAAAAAAANAAAAAAAAAAAAAAAAAAAAAAAAAAAAAAAAAAAAAAAAAACGAATCACCCATAAATAACTTTATATCTAATGATCGGATTTTCGCGTTCTAGGACTCGAATCTTAATGGTTTGTGGGGGTGATCACAAAAATGCTAACTAATTAGTGCTGACGATATTTTAAGTTTTGAAATCAGAAACAAAAACCATAAAACAGTTAAAAATACGACTTATTTTAAAATTCGTTTTCTCGGAAACTATTAAATTTGAGTGAAATCGATTGACGATTTCACTAAAATTTAATATTTTGCGTTGTAAATTATATTCTTTAAAATGATGCAAAAAACTGTTTACCTAAAAATTCAAAATTTTTCGACTATTATTAAATGAAATAATAAAAAATTATAATTATTTATTGTAAGTTATTTTTTTCATGAAATTTTCTTTAGATAAACAAATCGAATAATTTTGTGCAAAAATTTTTCAATTCACTGAAAAAATTCTCGATATAAAGCGAAATACGCGAAAAGCAAAATTAGCATCTGCTGGCCAAATTATTAGGCACATATTTCCCAGATTCAAGCTACCTCCCATTGGATACTACCACATTTTGGGAGTCCGAAATCCGAATCCGTCGAAAAGAGGTATTTTTATTGGGAGAGGGTGCGTTTTCGTTTGTGCTTTCGTAACTTAAAATACCGTCTGCACTTATTAATGAGCATATTAGAGGCTATATGCCTATCGCTAGATTGTATGCCCTAGATTGCTGCTACTCCTTGTTTTGGGGGTCCGTAATTCGAATCTGATGGGAAAAAAGGCATGTTTATTTAGAGAAAGTGCGTTTTTGCGTCTGATTTCGTAACTTAAAATATCGTCTGTACTAAATAATTAGAATATTTGAGATCACCCCCTAGAACCATTGTGTCCTAAAACGTGCAGACACGATCATTAGATCAAAAGTTATGCAGGGTGCCCCTCCCCCTTTTTTTTATGCTCAATGTACAATATATGATGAAAAAACCGATTACTTTCTTAATTATTAACTTTCATGAAGTTAATCAAAATAATTGTTATTAAGTTCACGCAATCTTTATAAAGGAGCGTATTTTAGAATACATTGCAAAAGCTTTATTCTCCTTATGTTTGCTTTTAATAATTGAAGGATTTGAGACAATATAAGCATAAATCACATTTTCAAATTGTTTAAGAGAGTAGTTGTGGTGAAGATCGCCACTATTTCCTTATAGACTATATGATGGTTGTATTGTGTTATTATCTTGTTGAAACTCCGGAAATTCGTCAAGTACCTATCCGGAAACAATACGAAATCCCACTCTGATGCAAAATAAATATCACCTTCTGAAAAAAATGTGGCTTATTGTTTTAATTATGCCAATCTTATCAATTGTTACTTACATTTTGATGCACTATTCATTTTGCTGTTATTTAAATCATGCTAAATAATAATACCTCTTATTTAGGATTTTATTTTATTTCCTTTATAATATTCCATCCGTGAAATTTTTATATAATATAACTAAATATAAATGTTTTTGTAGTTTAAATAACAAATTATTTGTGATTTGAACATTTGGTGACATTTTCTATTCATAAAATTTAATGATCAATTGCTAAAAAATTTTCGTTAGTCTTATTTAGTCTATTTTTATAAAATTTTTCTAGATGGTATTCATGAAGAAATATTCAAACGATTAAAAAAGATCTTTCAAAATTTGACAAAACAAAATGCCATTTTTACTGTTAAAATTAACGTTATTAAACTTTTTCATTCAACTTCACATAAATATTTTTTTCATTCATTTAAATTGATGCAAATGAAATACTAATGGAATTTTTTGCTTGCAAAATTAAAAACGTTAATTTT
Source organism: Parasteatoda tepidariorum (assembly GCF_043381705.1). NCBI lineage: Eukaryota > Metazoa > Arthropoda > Arachnida > Araneae > Theridiidae > Parasteatoda > Parasteatoda tepidariorum. The sequence goes on along the minus strand of NC_092204.1, from coordinate 82,537,979 downwards.
ATGTTATCGCTGAGTCCTTAAAATATGAAGAAACATTCTGACGATTAAAAGAGAACTTCCGAAAGTTGACAACATGCGTTGCCATTTTAATTCTTAAAACTAACGTTATTAAAAACTTCTTGATTTAATTCCTCCATAAATTGCATAATTTATTTTTTATGAAACTTGATGCAACTGAAACATTAGTGGAATTTTTACGTGTGAAAGAGCGAAAAGTTAATTTTATATGTTCACTATGCATTTAAAACGTAAAGAAATATTCAAACGATAAAAAAACAGCTTCCAAAAATTGAAAACACAAGTGGCTATTTTAACTCTTAAAATTAACGTTATTTAAACATTATTGATTTAACTTCCCCATTAAATATACGATTTATTTTTCATTAAACCTGATGCAACAGAAACACTAGTGGAATTTTTAAGCATAAAAGTAAAATAAATTATATTTTACTTTTTATACTCATACAGAAATTTGTTACATTTGTTACATGTTTATATGACATTAAATTATTAATTATAAAATAAGTATTACCAATTTATAGTGATAAGGAAAAGGTATTAATTTAAACAATAAATATGTCTTTCGTGTGTTAGGCCTTCAAGATTGTCCCATTGTTAAGCTTTTTCCTTCCCGGATATCTGTGATTACTGTATCGTAATTGAAGAATTTATATTTGGCATGTTATCTAAGCAATCATAATTGAAGTGTTTATTCCACGCGTTATTGTCTTACCATTAATCATTCTTTCATCAAACACGGGGTTGGTCAATGCAGGGCATGAGTGCCACTGAGGTCTGTAGGTGGTCCACCCGCCCTATTGATTTACCATTATTAGTAAAGATTATTAACTACTTTAAATGATATTATTTTTGCAAATTAATTACAAACATACAATATCTAATGCCTTATTATTTTTCTCTTCATATTCATTTTAATACATAAATCTTCTTTTATAAACTTCGAAATAGAATGTCAAGCTCGATCTCTTGCGAGGATCACATTGTTGTTGGTCACATCAGCAGATTCAAATAAAAAAAGAAATGAAGAAAAAAAAAATGATGAAAACTTAACGTATAGAGTACTTCTTTCAAATTTTCTAGAATTTATCATCAAATATTACAATCACCATTAATATCATTTTCTTTTCTTTATCATTTCAAACAAGTTTCCATTATTAATGATTATTAAAGATAATATTAGTTTTGCAATTTAATTACAAACATACAATATCTAATGTCCTATTCTTTTTCTCTTCATATTCATTTTCCTACATAAATCTTCTTTTATAAACTTCGAAACAGAATGTCAAGCTCGATCTCTTGCGTGGCTCACATTGTTGTTCAAAGATCAAAATGAAGAAAGAAATCATATTAGGAATAATGAAAAATTTAACGTATAAAGCATTTTTTTTTCTAATTTTTTCTAGAATTTACCATTAATGTCTATTTTTTTACTTATAATTCCGAACAAGTTTCCATTGTTAATAATTATTATTAGTCATCTTTAATAATATTTCTTTCGCAATTTAATTATCAAATAAGAAAAAAAGAAGAAAACTTAACAGATAGAGTACTTCTTTCAATTTTTTTAGGATTTATCATAAAATATTACAATCACCATTAATGTCCATTTTTTTATTTATGATTTCAAACAAGTTTCAATAATTAATAATGATTATTACCGATCTTTAATAATATTTCTTTTGCAAACTAATTACAAACGTACAATATCTAATGTCATATTCTTTTGTATCGCCATAATTCATTTTCCTACATAAATCTTCTTCGTAACAGAATGTCAAGCTCGATTTCTTGCGAGGATCACATTATTGGTGGACAGATAAAAAGAAGAAGAAAAAAGAGATTTATTTATTTATTTTACAAATTCCACACTAATACAAACAAGTGCACCTTTGCCATTAGTGCACGTGCTCTGCAGTATTTGAAAAAAAAAAGATATAAAAAACTGTTCGTATAGAGTACTTTTTTCTTCTTCAAATTTTCTAGAATTTATCATCAAATATTACATTCACTATCAATGTCCATTTTTTATTTATAATTCCGAACTAGTTTTCATTATCAACTATGATTATTAACGACAACTAATAATATTTCTTTTGCAATTTAATTACAAACATTTCAAAACCAAATGTCCTATTATTTCTCTCTTTATATTTATGATGAACTTCTATCGGACGAAATGTGAAATTCATTAAATTATGAGGCTTTTTAAGTTTGATATCAATCTTAAGTTATTAACAAATTGGAAGTATTTTGTAGACAATTCAATCGATACTTATAATTTCGTTGAAATATTCTTTACATTTTTTCCCCAATAAGAGTATGTGCTGATTAAAAGATTCTTCCATTTTTGAATCCAGCAGAAATAATTTAATTAGCAGGTGTTCCATATCATGACCATTAAACATTTACCTTAAATTTTAAAGTATTTTGTTCATAATTCAATAGACATTTTTATGTTTATAAATTGGTTGAAACATTATTTATCCTGAAAAATGGATTAAATGAAATGACTAAAATCATTTTTTTTCCAATGCAGCAGTATATATATATANTGTAAGCTGCAAGTTAGACCCCGTGCGAATTTCCCAAAGACACGAGAGACACGGGAGCGCGTAATGGAACTAACAAAAAAAGAGACGCTGATGAATTCGAGAGAGGGGCAGCAATGATGATTTTCTTTTAACTTCACGATGACGAACTCATTTATTTTGTGTTATTTCTGTGTTTGTTTATCGTCCATCTTTATGTAAATTTAGCGTTTAATATATGTTATGTTGGGATTTGGCACAGATTTATCTAGCCATGAAAATATGAAAAAGCCACGAATTTTATCTGGCTCCTGATATTTAAACAGGGATTCTGAAAGGAAATTGTGGTTGCAATAATATCCCTAACTTAATGAAACGTCATTCAAATGGGACAATTTAGAGATTTTGATTTGTTAAAAAGATTACGCCATTCTGACATATATATTTATAATTTCGTTGGAGCATTTTTCACCCTGAAAAACAGGTGAAAGGATAGATCCTTTCATTTCTGAATGCATAGAAAACAACCAAGTTTGCAAGCGCTCCATATAAAACGCATTAAATATTTATCTTAAATGTTTAATGCGTTTTAAATGTTTAATGTCATTTTGTTCATAATTCAAAATATATTTCAATATTTATAATTTGGTTTGAACATTCCTTACTCTAAAAGACGAATCATATGAACTGATTAAAATCCTTTCATTTTCGAATGCAACAAAAACATTCTAGTTTGTTAGCATTCCATATCATATGCAATAATAATTTACCTCAAATGTTAATTTTCTCGCCATTTTCCATTATATGTAGATATATTGCTAAATGCATTTCACTAATTTATTCACCTCAAAGAATGGAAAGTGATTGCAAGTCGTAGCTGCAAGGCTTGCCATCTGGAATTTTGCCAACTAGTTATTCGAACACAAACAGATTATGTTTCTCGATTTTATAATTAAATGGAAATTCCTGCTCTGGGCTTTTTTTTAAACTTAAAAAGAGAATGACGAAATCATGTTAAGGTTTGATGGATGTTTCATGTTTCTTGAATTTCCATAAAAGAAATTACTTAGCAAGACACCATTGCTATCTTTTTGAATTTTTAATGGGGGGAAAATAAAGACGTGAATGTATTACATTACTTGATAAATTTGCACTCTTCACAAAATTTTTTGTTTTATGGAAGGATGTGTACAAGTGGCCATTTCATAGCTATTTCTTTTTATCGCTTTAAAATTCTTTTTTTCTGTTTTATAGTGTCTAGCATGTGAAATATCTTGTCAAGAAATCAGTGGCGTAGTGAGCTTAACTCGCGCCCGGGGCACAATACCTTTTCAGCGCCCCCCCCCCANTGTCAAGAAATGTATCCCAGAGGCAGATTAAAAGCCTTTTTTTGGCCGTCTCTTTATCTGTGAACTACTGTAAAGAAGATATCATATTAGCTTTACAAAATGACAGAATTAATTTATACTTGAATTTACATTTATCAAGGGTTACTTACGATTTTAAATACTGCCGTTTGTGTCTTTGATAAGATCGGTGCATAAGAAATGATTCTGTAAAGTGAAATATAAAATTATATAAACCAGTTCAATGTGTTAATTAAATTGAAAAGGGATCGTTCTCAAACTTCTACAAAAAATCAGCTGTATCTAAGAGAGCAAATGAAATATGATTTCTCTATGAAACTAGCAAAATGATGTAAACGCTCTCAATGCGTTGTTGGATAAATTGTAAAAAAGCTATTGTAAAAGCTAACTTTAGCTATTTTCATTTAAAGAGAGCATTTGCATTATCAAGTAATTTGCTTCTTTTTTTTTCAATACGCAAACAAGCAAAAAAAAAGGCACGATATTTTAAAAAAATATTTTTAAGCTTCCAAAAATTTAACATGGTTTCTATACCCTTTATAAAAAGTTTATGAGCTTTAGAAGTATAGCATTTTATTAAAATATGAAATAGTTCGGAGATATTTTCTTAGCAGTACATATTTTATTTTGGATTAAAAAGTAATCCTTTTCTCAGATTGAATCTCTTTCATTTTTTGACAGTGTGCGCATGTGCGAATATTTTTCTTAAAGAATGAATCGTAAGCATGAGAATGCGCTTTTTCATTTTATTTATTTTTTATTATCATTATTGGGAAGAATAAACTTTAACTACAGCTTGCATTTTTTTAAAATCGTGTTAGACTTGATATCTGGATTACAAATCTCATCTAATTTCATTCCAAATGTACTTCACTACATCATGAATGTTCAGTGCGCAAAATAAGAAAGTTCTCATTTTTTTATAACATTTGATCTAATGATCGGCTTTTCACATACTAGCAGGATTTCTTTCTAAGGCCTAACCTTTTAATATGCTAAATACTTAATGCCGCCGATATTTTAAAGATACGAAATTAGACATAAAAACGTACTTTTTTTAAAAAATAAACATACCTTTTTTTCTTGACGTTTTCAGATTTTTGATCCGTGGCTGGTCCAACCTATCTTAATAAGTACTTATTCATGGGTAACAATTAATCTAACTGAAGGAAATAGCTCGTAAACAATAACAACAGTTTTTATTGAAAACAAAAATAACAATAACGAAAACAGTTAATCTATTAAATGATTCCGAATGAATCATGATGTTCCAAACATCAAAATATGGATCCAGTTAACAATATTTAATAATATTATCATGAATAATCAAAGTTTATAAACGAATAAGGATGAGCAAGATAGTAAAAAGAAAAAAAAAGAGCGGGAAACGGACTTGCTCATAACAGCGAAACTCAAAATCGCCAACGGCACCAACAATCCGTAAAATATGGGAGTCTCAATAGTTTGGTCAGGAGAGCTGACGGGAATTTGAAAAATTAAAAAAATTTAACAACTTATGGCTCTTTAATTTTCTAAAACTTTAAAAATTGTCTCAAAATGACGTAAAATTTAAATTTTTGTACTAATTTTCCCAGAATTATGCATTTTCCCTCTCATTTCCAACATAATGAATAATTTAGACGCGTCAGTTTTCAGCCGTTTCGCGAAATTTTGACTTTTTTTGCCTGATATCGAATAAAAAGGCTTAATTAACAATTTTAAAAGAACTAAAATTTAATATGTTGTACTGGAGGATCGCCCACAATTTATATAAAAGCGTTTTATTGGATCTGCTCCTACCCCATTTTTTGTTGCATTACGGCAGTGTTTCCCAAACTTATGACTTTTGTGTACCCTTTCCAAATTTTTCGTAACACTGTGTGCCACAAATAAAAAAATTAATTTATTTTAAAAAAAAATGTTTATTTTTCTTTTTTGGTACAAAGTTTTGTTAATAAGTTTATTTGCATCAGCGATCCATATTCTATGTTGCATTATATTTTATAAAAATAATCAAAATAAGTAGAATTTATTGCAAACCTTTACTGTGAAATATTGTACAAAAGTTACAAATCACAACTGTTGACACGACTAATTATTAACTGTTAACTCTGCAAAAGATAGTCAATAGAAGAATACGTAATCGTAAATTTTCATGCCTAGCTTTGTTTTTAAGTAAAATTTTTCTGAAATTTTCTTTTGTTGCAAGATATTTCGCATAAGAACGTGTACCCCCTCTAAACTGTTCCCGTACCCCTGGGGGTACGCGTACCACACTGTGGGAAACACTGCATTACGGCATTAAGTAGAATATTTTAATCAAATATGTAATAATAAAATGGAAAAACTTCTAAAAAATCTTTTTCTCTTGTTATTACAAATTTGACGAAAGATTATGTCGTAGATATCTCAATATTTTTCAAAAAGGATTTATATTTGTTTTATTTATTTCATAATCAAAATATCATGCTTTTTTATTACCAAATTCGGCATGCAAGTCTTCATCGGTATCTTTGAAGTTCTTCATAATCAAAAGTATTTTATTGAATGTGCAGACTTCCTGAAACTATTAAGTTGTTTATTTTTTTCTTTTATAAAGTGATAAAGTTATAAATTTTCATAAATTATTTAACTAATTCATAAATGTCTTGACATCTTCTAAAGTCCCGTTTTCATAAAGCTAGAAATTATGTCTTTGTTAATTTTATAACATTCTCTTAATCGCTTGTTATTTATGGTGATACTTTTTTCATCCATGTCAATTATTTAACTCACCCTTCCTCTTAAAAAATATAAGAAACTGTGCCATTTTTGTACTTCGTATGTTTATTCATTTATTTCGTATCTATTCTATGTTTTGAATGGATACTTCTGACCATTATTGTAGATATTTTCATCCGTCTAGTCTAACAATGTTAGCTATTATTTAATTATAGATGTAGAATAGAATTATTTTACCTTCCGATTTTATCTTACTTTATCCAAGGCGTGAACTGCATCTACTATTTAATAATATCTTAGAGAATGATTTTTTGTGTATTTTATTTTCTTTTTAATCCGGGGACATTTTAGGAGAAATTAGGGGACCGTTAACGGATATTTCGCGAAATTTTTACAATAAAAATGGACCCTTCCCAATATTCTTCATTTTTAAAACGGACCCTTCAAAAAAACTTCTTTTAGAAAACGAAGTCAATGACGTCTTTGATTCATATATTTTGAAATTAAAACTCTTTGAAAAACATGGTTTCGGTGTGTATTTTAAATACAAAAGCAGGAAGTTATTTTTATATGTTCACAGAGCAGGACTGCAGTTGAAAAATCTGATTTTGCCATGTTTTTAGATTCGAAACATAATTTTACAAACATGGACCTTTCACAAAAATTCTGGAATAAATCCTGTTATTATTTGTTGACTCTTAATACAAGTTCAAAATTTAAAAAAACACTATTTAGTGTTTACAAAATCTTATTCAATGAAAAATTTATAATCCAATACCAAACGCAGTGATTTTCAGTTTTCTCAAAAAGCTAAAATGATCCCGAAAAGCTTGATTACTTGAATATAACATATTACATTAGGGTTCAAAAACTGATATTTTTCCCCAGGTGCTGTAGATCCACTATGCTCTTCTTTTATCAACACCATCTGCCTTTCCAGTGTATAGTGTACGCATGCATCAGTATTGTCTTCGATCATCATTCAGAATGTATAAATAGCAATATAATCGTTTTTTTAGCTCGCAAAGTTTTGATTGGAATCGAGTAGTTTAGCAAGTTTCTATCGTTTCAAAATTGTTTCTGCGCATAAAAGATAAATAAAAGATAATAATTTAATTTATTTGGTCGGGTCAAATTTATTTTGAATTGCAAATTTACAAATATTTGGTCTTGATGGAATTAGCATTGCTAATTTGTTAATTTTGGAGCTAGCTGCAGAATCATCACATCTCCACGCTAATTCACAGTTGTTTGATCTTCAGTTGTACTGCTTTTTGACCCACTGAAAGAGACTTGATTTTCGGATTCAAAAACCACTTTTTTTCTGTTTGCATTTTTGACAGTTCAGATCACTTAACCAACCACAGCGTCTCTTAATAAGTGAGCTGTAAATTGTATCACCAAGTTAGTGTTCCAACAGCCTACGTACTAATCGATGAAAAGCATGGTGTCTTCTTCCATAATCTGAGGAATTTATCACTTCATAAAGATAAGGTGACACCAACACAAGTAGAATAAATTAAAAAGTGTAATCTGCGCTCAAATAAATAATGACGTTTTTTACCTTTCCTAAAATGTTTGCTCTCAAAATGAGCAAATTAATTGAAAATAGTAGTTTAAAATAATTTTAAGTCAGGAAAACGGACTTGTCGAGTTTTGCTCATATTGCAAAAACATTGGTACTTCCTATCATAACCATCGTGCATCCTTAGTCTTCGCCCACTCACCAATTCGTAGATGTTCGATAATATTCTGTTACGCTGCTTTGTGTCGCATTGAAGGAAACTTGATTCTCGAATTCAAAAATCAAATTTTTTTCTGTTTACAGTTCTGACAGTTAAAAGTCTGCGGGTCAGATCATTTAGGCAACCACAGCGGTGAACACTGTTCCTGAATAAGTCAGTTGTAAATTGTATCACCAAGTTTGTGTTCCAGCAACCCACGTAAAGATCATCATTTAAGAGCAATGGTGTCTTCTTCACAATTCAAGGAAACTATAATCTGAGGAATTTATCGCTTCATTAAGACAAGGTGACACCTACACGAATGGAAGGAATGAATTATTAATTAAAATACTCGCCAAGAGATGCATGCTTTCTCAATGTTTTTAAATTATTTTTATTTATTTTTTTTTAATTCTGAAAGGTCGATGGCCTTTTTTTCATAAATTAACAGCTCGTAAAATGTAATATATGTATTTTTCTTTTATGACTAATTTGTCTGCATTTGTTCTTGGAGAATATAGAACACGTGTTTTTGTGTTTTAATTTACGTTGTTATTTGGCGGAAAATGACATTTTTTAATGCCTACGTTTCTCATTACAATCTTTTTTTTTCTTTTCTTTTTTTAAGACTTAAAAATGCAGTAGTGTCTAGAAAAATATGATCTAAATTCTGGAAACATTGATTTCATTGCTTTAACTTTCATAAAAATTATCGCCACCAAGTTAGATTCTATACAAACAATAATAATAAATAATGGGAAAATTCTGTAAAGAGGTTTCCTATCCTATTTTTGTGCTTCTTACTAGGACCTGATTACCGCATGGCACCACTTTAATAATTCTTAGGAACCACTAGACGCCCCGCGACTTGAAAAAGTGTTTATAAGAAACAATATCGATGACTATTGTCTTCTAATTAAGGTAATATTTTGCGAGGTTAACGTATATATTTTTCCGCTCTAATAAATTAACCGAACGAAACAATCGAGTAGATTGTTGCCTCTTAATTGAACCGATACCTAAACAATAGTTTCCTAAATGTTTGGTTTTAAACTAATTGATTCCTTTTTACAAAACATTTCATAGGTACCCTAAAATCAAAGATATGCTGAAATCATTCTTTCATTTTTTTTTATAATGACAAACTTGTTAGTTTTAGAGGAGGGCCATTGTAAGAAGTGACATTTTAGTTTCGTTTAAGAAATTATCGGGGTAGAAAAATAAAGTTTCAAGAAAACTGGCCGGTGATCTTTAATTTATTGTGTAATCAATAAATTTATTTGAAGAAATAAGCAATTATCGACACAACAGCAGTGTTGTTCTCCACGAAATCTTTATTGTGCTAACTTCTGGCTTTGAAAAAGGTCATACACGCGATGTTACTAATCCCGATTTAAGAATAGGAAACTGTATCTACCTACAAGTTAATATTACATAACACTTTTTAAGCCTATAAACACTGCTTATCTGAACAATTTCGAAAAAATTGGTTTCATTTCTTTCATCCTGCTTTTCCGGTCTTTGTCCTAAAAAAAGAAAACTAAGTTCTGAATGAAAAATTATTTTTATAATGATTTTACTACCTTCTGAATGAATTTTTATATCAAGTTAACCTAACTTTTTTTTATGAAGAAAAAAATTCCATATTCCTTTATCTTTGTTTAATGCAAAATCGCTTCCAGATTTCAAACGTATTATGATTTTGTGTTACATCACAGACTCGACGTTTGGCGTTCTTTTTGAGAAATTAGAGAGTAAAGAGAGAAATTTTTTAGGTTTACCTTTTCCATTTTTCTAAGATAACAAATGGCGTGTCGTGATTTTGAGAAATTTTTTTTAAAGAACGATACAATTTGCATTAATAAAGAGTTTTGCTTAAATATAGTAAAAGTTTGTAGAAAAAATTCATAGGATCTTTAAATAAAATACGGTTAGAATAACGTACCACTTCCAAAATTTTCCTTCTAATGTGTGATTTTAAAAATTAGTGAGAAGCAATATTGAAGTTTTTATTTTGTGATGAATCGTCATAAAATGCTGATATTTAATGATATATCGCTGTATTTTTCAAACTTTACCAATTTAATTTATTTTTGTATTGTCAAAATGTTTTTCATACAAATTGGAAAAAAGATTTTTTTCAGAATTGTCTTAAACAAATTTAATCATAATTAAAAACTTACCATTGAAACTAGCACATTAATGATAATGTTGTTCTCTGTAACTATTGTAAATATTATCTTATTCGAATATTTTTCGCAATAGTTAGCTTAATCTATAATAATTATCGTGAACTCGATATTTATCGAAAAACAACTCTTCTATTTATATCTTGGGAATAAACTTAAATGTCAGTTTCGCGATATTAAAAAAACATCGATATTTTATGGTTTATCGCAGTATAGCCTAGCTCAATTATGTACCGTAAACAGTGGAAAATCTGTTAATTTTTTTTTTTTTTTTACGCTTCTCAACTAGATGATAATTATATATCTCTTGATATTGGAAACTACGAGTCCTCAGGACCCAAGGACTTCCGAATTTTTGAGTCCTTTTTTCCATGAAGTAGTCTTTATTTAAAATGATAAAAAATTTTACTTTAAAAAATGTAATTACGAAAAAAAATGTGATTATTGATTGATTTAGTAATTGTTGAAAGAAATCTCTATATCAATTCTACCCAAAATAATTTTACTTTTCTCATTTCGTTTTTTACACAGAAAAAAAAGTTTAATTTTACCTTTATAAATGTGCTTTCTATTTTTCTCGTTAGGGAATTTTTTTTCTAGTCTTCCATACGATTTTCTTCATGTTTAACGCGCTACAACGCATGAACAAAACCACCGTGCCTTGTCTATTGTTTCGTTTAGGAGCTCGCTACGGCTCCACATGTAATGTTTTAAACCCCAGGCGCAGTCGTTGAAGGCTGATGATTGACTCCGCTGATGAAGAGCTGGAGGTTGTAAGTTCGATTCTGATTGACAACTGAATTAAACACCAGTTTGTACACGCAGTTGGTACGCGTTAAATCTGTCCTGGCTGAAAGTCCTCGCCCTTGTTATGGTGAGTGGTGACGAAGTTTGGAGACAGGGGTACCAGCTCAGGTGCTGTTCAAGTCGCCCGAGTCAAATTCAGGTGGCATTTCTACCATGGCCGTTAAAAGATAGTGACCTAAAAAAAGAGGCTAGGTGCTTGGCTATTGCTGGAGGGTGTACTTTAAAACCTGGGAAAGTTGGCCCATTTTATAAAAATTTCTCAAATTATTATTTTACACTGATATCTGTTCAGAGGACAAACTTTTACCTACTTCCTTAAATGCCTTTATTTTCATTCCACTTTCTTCTCATTCATTTTCTATATAATTAAAGCCGTGTTTTCTTCCATGAGAAAACAGCTGCTTAAGCTGCATATTTTAAGTGCACAAAAACCATGCACCTGCACCTGAAACAAACTTTACCCGCCTCCTCCATGATGAGTTTTATATTATTTTCATTGTTTTTTTTTCTATTCTGACTTGTGAAAAATGTCAATAAAAACTCTTGAAAAAAAGAGGCCCACCCATCATTTTAAACATGCCTTTTTTTCGGTCTATTGGATGTGCGACACTTTCCTCTTACTTCGCAGCAGGGGGGTCGGATCACGTGCAGAATTCACTCATTAAGATGGAAACAGGTCCTTTTCACTTTCATTTGTTTTGCTCGTTAACTGGCTTAATATCTTTCTTTCATTTTTTTTTCTCGAGGTACATCTGCCGTATGATTTTGTATCATTTGAATTTGCGAAGTATTTCTTTTACCACTTAAAGCGGTCTATGCAAAAAATTACTATTGCTACATTAAGTCTATTATGAATAAAGGTTTAAACTTCGATAACTTTCCATTTTAAGGACTATTTTAGGGCAATTTAAAGATTTCAGAGTAATTTTTGCTTTTTCTTCTTTTTTCTTAAGAAATCGCGATGTATTTTTGTTACGACTTAAAGCGGCGTAAAAATTGCTTTATAAAAAATGCTATTGTTACATAAAATCTGTTATTTGAATAAAGGCTCAGACTTAGATGACTTTTGAAAAATGATGTTTTGTTCTTTTTTAAGGCAACTTAAGGATGTTTTCTATGATTTGGTCATTTTTTGTACGAAAGCATAAAATAAATAAATAAACATCCATCAAAATCGTAAGAATTTGTAAGAAAAAAGTTTACTAAATATGAAAAGTTTAGACTAAATATATAGACTTTATTATCTTTTATTTATAAAAACGAACCAAGCAAAGTCAGACATTCAGTTATTAGTTCCTAAATTTATAATATTTACATCAACCTGAAACAAAATTGACTCTAAATCGTTACAAAAAGTGAACGCATTTAAAATTATTAATAGGAATTACGAAGTAACCAAAGATGAGGCCACAATCTTTAATATTTGCCATTACAGAAATAATAGAAAAATTTTTCCCAGTTATAAACAAGATATAGATTTTCGGTTTATTACCCAGTTTTTACTGGGAATAAACCGGTTTTTTGGGAATGAAAGTTTGAAAAATGCCAGGTTTTAACTTTTTATTTCGAAGAGTTTAAATTGTCATTCAAATCAATGCAGTCGCATTTTTCAGCAAAGTAACAGAAACCTTTCATACGAAGCATTATGGTTAATATGTTGATTAACTTTTTTAGACTTTTTAAATTTTTGCTTTATTTTTAATAATTTATTTGAAAAAATAGTATTCCGCTTTTCTTTTTAATTTTAGTACTTTTTTTTTTAAAATCTGAAGTACTTCTTTCGTGAATTAAGGCGGCGTATAAATTTCGTTTTAAAAGCTATTTCGATTTCTTTAGCAATAATCGAGACTTGACTATTTCATACTGTTTTTTGAACATTTTAAACCATTTTTGTGTCGTTAACTGTGCGTCTCATTTCGTTTTCTAAAAAAACTGTTTCGATTGTTTAATCAATAATTAAGACCTGAATATTTAAAATTCTTTTTTAATAATTTTAAACCATTTGTGTCGTTAATTGTGTGAGCAATTGGTAAAACAATTAATGAATAAATATTTCTATTATTTTTTACAGCCTTGAAAAAAAATTAGAAGAAACGGGAGATGGGAAAAAAAGAAAATTTATGAATTTTGTAAACTCGTGATTATTTTTATTTACTTCATTGACATTAATATTAAGATTTTCAGCAAAAATGATCGTATACTTTACTGTTATATTAACGTCCTATGTAATCCTTTAAATAGTTATTCACACATTTATATAATAAATGAAGCTACACTATCTAATTATTTTCAGTCCAATCTTAAAGCTTTTCAAATCACCGACAATCACATCTATATTTAGAAAAATGGGACTATAGCGTGCATGTGGTTTAACCGCAATAAAACAAATATTCCACACGTTTCTTTTTGAAATCATTTTCAGCCACTTTGCAGTTGAAGTGGCTTGACCCATTGAAATTCTTATTCTTAGGATGTCCAGACGGTGGATTTTAATATGGCCTAAATCCATACATGGTAACAGTTCTCAATAAGCTGCCGATTAGGTTAGTTACTGGTTTGAACTTAACGGCTGTTTTACTTCTTTTTTTTCCTTCCCCCTTTTATTTGTCGTCTTAAGTGTTTAATTTGACATGAAAATACTACAGACAAAATAAATTGCTCATTATTCATTCTTTTTTCTAAAAGTTAATTTGATTTCTGGTAATTAATGTGAGGATAATGTTTGCTTTTTTGATTGGGAAACAGTAAGTTAAAGGCATTTTAATTAGTATTGACGGTAAATTATGATTCTTTATGGTTTACCTTTTATTGCCCATTGTATCATGCTCGGAGTAATAATTTCAAATTAAACTCTAGGTTGTTTATTGATAAATTTTCGTTTATTTATTTATTTTTTTTTTAATTTTACTTTCTTTATTTTTTTTATAAATATATCATCCTTAAGCGTTTGACAATAAAATTCAAACGATATAAGTTTAATTACTATTAGAATGTTATCGTCAAAATAAGTATTAAACAAAAATACCTATGTCATTATTTTAATTCTGGGAATACGTAATAAACACTATCTTTGTAAACTTGCTTCACGAAAGTACTATAAAATTAAATTTTATAAAAATGAATTGAAACGTAAATTTTGTTTATGCGAAATTACATCGATTATTTTTATCTCAATTTAATTATAAAATTAGATTATTACAATATAATTTAAAGCCACTAAAACTCCCTTCATGAAACTTTTAAAAGGCAAAATACATGTTATAATACTTAAAAAACTGCACTTGGAAAATTTTCAATTTGAAATAAAAGTTAAATTTGCGGAGAAAAAAAAGTTGGGAAAAAAACAATCTTTAACGCGTTTTAGAAGTTAAGAGTTTTTGAAACTGAAAGAAAACACTTTGAGATTCTTGAAGAATATTCTACTCAAAATTTTATAAAAGTAAATTAAAACGTAAATTTTGTTTATGAAAAATTACATCAATTATTTTTATTTCAATTTAAATATAAAATTAGATTATTACAATATAATTTAATGTTATAGCTAAAAAATAAGGTGTTTCATACATCTTACTTAATCATAGAAAAAAATTGTAGTTTGCTCTTTTTTCTTCCGCTGACAAAAGAGGGAAGAAAGGTTCAAAATTGCCTAAATCTGAACTATAATATTTGAACGGCCATAATGTTTCAAGAGCACAATCACTTCATGTTAGTTTTTTGGTCAAATTTTTCTGCACTTAACTACCAAATAAAACATTAAATTTCATTCTGTCCAAAAATATTTGATTAATTTCATTATATACAGTTAATGTGACTTTTCTGATCATTATTCTGTAAGATTATTAAATTTTAAAATAAACTGTAACTGACCAGATTCAGGTTATGTTAGGCTTGCTTCCGTGGGCTGCATTGACAATACTGGTGGGCTGGCTTTGGCCCATGGACAATAGTTTTAAATTAAATCCATAATATACAACTTGACAAAGAATGTACAACTTGATACCATATTATAATATCAGCAAATTAGAATGGTATTATGATTGAACAGGCTCCACAGTTTCTAAAAATGCATTGGACAGGTAGTTAACGAAAAAGAATGCGCAGTTGTCATTAGATTGGGCAAAATGAATCATCAAAGTGGTTCGACTCAATAGAATCAGTTCATTTTGGTGATTCGAATCAGTTGCAAGTTGGTGATTCGAATTATCAAATCAATACCCAACTCTGGTTATCCTGTAAGTTAAAATCGAAAAACTATATCCCCTCAAAACACTAAGGAAATATCGGAGATGCTATGATACTATTTTGCTTAGAAACAACGCTAGATGAAAAAAGATTAAGTACCTTCAGAAGATGACGCTTGTCTACCTGATTTAAATGTTCTTTCTTTGAGAATACAATATCTGTAAGCATTAGTTTCTTAGTAATTTTTCTTTTTTTCAGATCTTGGTTGAATTATGTCTGGCCTTAAATCGGAGTGCCGAAAATTTTCTCCAAATGTGTTTAATAAAACCAAGTGCCAAAACTGTTTTCGAATCAAAGATTCCCACTCAGCTGAAGCATTGGAAAGTAACAGGGTAAGTAAAATATTTATGAAGAATGAAACTTTAATCATTTCTCTTGTCTTCGAAGTCGGATTTCAGCGTTGCAAGTATATGGAAATGAATTTTTTTCATTGTTATAAGTAGTGTAAGTTAATCTCACTTATGGAATTAGCATTATATAATTTTATATTTATTATTATTATATAATTTATATAGTAAACTCACTTATGGAATTGTACTACACCATTTTTCAAAAGCTTATCCACTGTGTTATCAATAGAGTAGGGGTGCACAACCTTTTTGAGTGAAGGGCCACATGCGCAGCAGATTGACTAGTGAAGGGCCGCATGCCAAAGGGAACACCCAAAGTATTTAGACAAACATATTTATAGCAATTTTAGGTAGTAATTGTTATAAAAANCGTTGCAAGTATATGGAATTGAATTTTTTTCATTGTTATAAGCAGTGTAAGTTAATCAAAGCACTTATGGAATTAGCATTATGTAATTTAAGCATTGGGAATTCTACTACACCATTTTTCAAAAGCTTATCCACTGTGTTATCAATAGAGGATCCTGAAGATTTTTTGAATTTATTTTATTTTATTTTATAACCGTCTTTGAACAACCGACTCAACTTTGGGTTTACGACTACTAATATTCAACTCCGTAGCCACTCCTAATTTTTATTTTACTTTATAACCTCTGTGGAAATGCCGACTTAATTCTGAGTTTATACAATGTTTAACTCCATAACCTTGTAATTTTGAACCCAATCCAGAAGACAAGGGAACTCCTGGGTTAAGTATTGAGACAAATTCAAGCTAGCCTGCACACAAAGCCTCAAGTCTCTTTTTCCTGGTACCTCTGTCATGAGCCAGTCTTCTTGCCTCTTCTCATCTATTTAGTTCTGGTTGGCACGGATCTCAATTTATTTATCTTTGCCCTTCCTCTTTTACGTTTCCCATCGGGTGCCTAAGTAAGTACGATGTTAGCAGGGCTATCCCGTTTTAAACGAAGAATGTGCCGAGTCCATCTTCATCTTCATCATGATTTTGCCTTTGTTAGTAAATCTTTATTTAAAATAATCTTAGGGGAGAAATTTTTTAAAATAATTCTTAAACATTTGTTCTGGAACGTTCCCAGTTTTTGTACTTCAGTTTTACGGAGGTTCCAATATTCAGCATTATATAAAAGTATAGAGCGAGCAACAGTTTTAAAAACATGACAGAATTATAAAATTGGACTATCACTAGAATTCTTCTTTTTTGCACAACTGCCCAGAGTAGGTCAGCGCCGTCCCCATGAGCTTTATGAGAATTATACGCAGTTATATTTTGTCATTATTACAACTATTATTCGATTATTCTCTCATTTAAAGAATACTGGGGCTGTTCAAATATTTTATATACATATAATGAGGGAAAGATTCTGCAGGAGGAAAAGAAGGTTTAAGCTGTATTTACCACAGTTATAAAATATTTCCTTTATCTAAAAAAATAATAATCCCTTTACAACTTGTTGAAATAAAGTTAGGATAAACTTCATTTTTGAAAAAAAAAATAAAGAAAGGGAAACTTATGATTTACTTATTATTGCTGATAATAGGGCTCGAAATGTCCAAAAATATGATTACATAATATTTTAACGGTCCAGGGGTGGTAGAGCGTAGGCCTTGTAGTGAAGACCTGTAGTGAAGTCAAATGATTTTCAAAACACACTCGAAATTCTGGGTTTACAAACTATGATTAATAAATATCGAACATTATTTTCTTTTTGCCTAATCTTAAAAATAGACGAGTTTTAATCATATAAAAGATGTTTGTTGGTACATTTTATATATTTTAAAAAACTGATATTTGTGAATTCATTAAAATTTCCCTTTCTTACCTTTTATGGTGGATAATAGAAATGGTGGAAATAAAATGTAAAGAATGGATAATTTTATAGAAAACCTGCGCCCGTCAACGGATTTTTCAAAAATTTTTTAAATTTTTTACTGTTAAAACAAAGAACCCTTTCATAAAATAATGTATTGTAAAATTGAACCTTCCTCCCTAATTTTCATAAATAGAGTCGATGACGTGTTTAATTCATAATTTTAAAGCAAAAATTCTTTGAAAAACATAATGTTTGGGTTTTCCCCCCACAAAAATAGAATCTCATTTTCGCATATTTTTTTAAAAAAAGCAGAAAACTGGCAAAAAAAGCTTTTAAGTGATTACAGATCAAAGAATTTTGAGTGATGAATAAGAATTATAATTTCTCGAATTCTCAAAAATAGAACCCTTTACAAAAAATCGAAACACACAATTGGTTTTGAGATTTTTCACAGAACCACAAAATATGAATAAGAATTTTTACCAAAATTCTGGAATAAAAAGTAAGATAAATAAACATTCTTTTTTTAATAAAACTGTTAACTTACTCTTTAACCTCATTCTCTTTTAAGCTTACAACTTCCAAATTGTTCTGTAAAAAATTTTTAAAAATTATTGTCAATGAAATTATTTTAACTGTGTTACATTAGTAAAAGTTTAAATTATTTTAAATAAAAATATTTTTTTTAAATAATATGACGGCAAATTTTTGCTGTAAAACAATTTTTATGTTTAGTTTTTTAAGTAAAATGCTAAAAATTAAATTGTGTAACAATTTTGTTTTTCGCTAATCGCTTTTCGTTTATTACATATTATATGTGTCGAAGTATTAAGTATATTATGAAAGAAATATAAAGTATATACTTCTGTATCCTTTTCCCTTCCGCAATTTTCGAAATCACATTTAAACAAAAGCCGTAACTGGAACGTAGTAAAATATGCCAGAAATGCATCTGCGCCGAGTGCGGATTCAGAGCACGTCTTTCTTTCCTGTTCGGCAACGGCAAAATCAGCCAGTCCACTTGCTAATTCTGCCCTTTGGTCAAGCTCTGTAGGGCCTTTGGATCAACAAAACAAAAACAATGGGGCCTGCAAAGTTGATCACTTGCATCATTCGTAAACAAGAGGTCATCGACCTATGTCTAATGGCACAAACGATCGAGCAAACCGAAAAAGGGCAAATAAGAACAAACGAATGCGAATAAAGAACGTTTCTGAATTAGATTAATATATCGTCTGAAATTAAAAAAGATAGAATTTGAAACGGAAGCTCGAAGAAATGTTTACTCCTGGCTCTAATGATCGTTCTTGTTTATTTCTGTTGAATTCTTTTTCTCCAACCGAGTATCAAGTCACTTTTCTGTTATAAATTAAGCAGGAAATAAAAACAGAGTGGATGGTCTCGGTTGGGTCTCGTTTAACTACTCTTAATTAATCATCTTATGTGTCCACCCACTGTGATGAGACAATATAAACTGTATTGTTCGTAAACTAAATCTACTGTCATTAAAGAATGATCTATAATGAGAATACTCCAGAAGTTAAAAAAAAATTAAGTTAATATTTAAATGCTATATAAGGTTAATGAGGATTATATGTAATAAATAAAATAAAATCTCAGTGTGTTGTGTTTTCTTATTGCCTGCAAGTAAAAGGCTTCGGTATTAAATGTTTTGACTGAATGGGAATAAATAAGCTAACAATGTTGAACATATTATTTAAACGTAAGATTAGGTAAAATCCCTCAAACTACTTCGATAATTTTTTATTATTACATTTTCTTAAAATCCTGTTTATTTATCGTATTTAAATTTTCTTTTTGAAATTTAAACTGAATATTTTTGTGTTTTAATATTCAATTATTTTAGTCGTGCAGTTCGAGCATATTATTCGCCTTAAAAATTATTTTTAAGCATTGCACCTTATTTTGCAAATAAAATCCCCTGAGCAAAATAAATAAATAAAACTAGTTAAATGTTTCTAAAAACGCAATTTAAGCAACATGAAATATATAGGGTGGTATTACTTGCTATCACTTTTTAGTACCATTATCATTAGTAAAATAAAAAAATATGCTTACTGCTTACAGAAAGTTAAGGACTGTGTAACTTAAACGACTCTAAAACTATTCGGCACTCAAACTGGTTATGAAGCTTTTCTTACTTAGATTGCTTTAATGATTCACCATATAACTTTCTTTTTTTCTCCCATTTGATTATGAATATGTGGCACCTAAAATGAATATTTTTTGCCGGCATTTTTGAAAAGGATTCTCAAAAAGTGCATCAGTTACCGTGATAACGTGATTACGGAACACCTATTTAATTTTTCCCATCCTTTTTTTAATAACGTTGATAACCCTTAAAACTGTATAATTCCGAAGATATTCGAATAGATAATGACAATTTATCTGTATCAGTTTGTGTAATTTCAGATTGTATCATTTTTAAAGATTTTGGAACACGTAAACATACATATATTATATTATATTATGTTATGTCATGTCATGTCATGTCATGTCATGTCATATTATATTACATTACATTACATTACATTACATTACATTACATTACATTACATTATATTATATTATATTATATTATATTATATTATATTATATTATAGCTTCCTTTCGTCATTCTTTCGATTGATTTCAATAATTAATTTTCACCAAGGTGCGTAGCGTTTTTGAAAAGTGCTTAAAGGTGCTTATTTTTAATTTACGTTTTTTAAAGCCCTTAAAGGTTTTTTTTTATTCCGGTTTGTAAAAGTGCTTAGTTTTCTATCTTTTAAAAAGAGATTTTTTTTTCGCCGTGTCGATTGTGATTCTAAATTACAAAAAATGTATGATTTTCATTATTTTCTCTGCAATATTTATCAGAAACTAGTAATTTTATCACGATTATGTAAAGTTTCTGAATTTTTTTGAATTTTATTGATTTTATGTTTATAAATTAAGAACTTTAAACGATAGAAAAAAAGAATTTTTATTACTGCACAGATCCTAATTATGATTTTTTTTTGGAAACTGATTAAGATTATTTTATGAGTGCTTAAAAAGAACTTAAAAGGTGCTTATTTTTTATTGAAAAATCTGGCTTCGCACCCTGTTCAACTTAAAATTATTCATTCATAAATTTCATAAACTATTCTTATTTAATTTCAGTGTGAACTCAATATAAATATACTAGCTTCTAATGATAATCGGATTAAATCCAAACAAGAAATCAGGTCGAAAGTAAAATGTTTCTCAATAAACTTAGCAAACAATTAAGCTTATCTCGTAATTTATTTACTGAAAAGATATTTAACAGAATAGTTCACGTAATTAGATTTCCAATAAAGGGAAAAAAAAAGTTCCTGTTTTCACTTTAACTTTTTGTTTGTTTTTCATCAATTAGGTTTTACAAAACTTGTACACTTATGATTTCTTTCAGATAACAGTAATGCTTTTCTGAGTCTGATTTACAGTTTTATCAATCAATCTATCCTTGGATCTGCGAGATTTTTTCCGCTTTCAGTTACTTTCAGGATAATAACAACCTTTGAACCTTAATAACAACGAGTAGCTGTGTTGCACCAGGAACAAAACATCTCGACAAGTCCACTTAAACCAAAGAAACGCAGTTATTGTGCAAAAGCACTCGTTTTATTCCAAATGCTATAGGTTAACAAGCACAGATTAAATGTGCACATTAAGCTCTCTTAGTCGATGATGTATTCATTCCCGATTTAGAGTTGCAAAGAGACGAAGTGCGTCAAATGCGAAGCTCTTTAAATTTTACAGATGACGTCATTCGCCACTTCGAATCGCCACTTCCAAGAACGAAAATAAAAAAATAAAAATTATACAACCTTCTTGTAATCACAAGTAGTTTGCCAGAATTGATTTATGAGAACATTAAGTCCTTATAAGCGTTTGGGATTCTGATTTCTTCTAAGCGTGCGGTGCCATTTTTTTTTTCGAACAATCGTTTTCTTACGGGAGGGCAAAATCTCGGATTTACTGAGCTTAGCGCTGCGATTGATTAAGGTTGTCATTGTTGCTCCTTTATGACAGATTCATAAATGCTTCTATCATAATATAGTTCTATCATAATATATATCATGTTTTGTAGGAATTTTTAGTAAATTATTTTATTTTGATTCAGAGCTCTTTTATCTCTCGTGCCCGGGGGCCATATCAACAAATTCCGGAAATCTTACACGTTACACATTTGCTGTATGATGCAGACAAAAAAATTCATAAACAGAAGATTGCTCATTTATGACAGATTCATAAATGCTTCTATCTTAAAATACTATTGTTTTTGTTAGAAAATTGAGTATATTATGTTATTTAGGCTTTTTAATCTTTTTCGGCTGTGGAAAATCCAGAAATCTTAGAGACTTCACATTTGCTGTATAATTTAGAAAAATAAATTCATAAGCAGGAGGTTGCTTCTTTTCGACAGATTCATAAATTCTTCTATCTTAGAATACTCTTTTTTTTCTTTTCTTGAATGTTGAGTATATTATGTCACTTAGACTAGGTCTCTTCATCCTTTTGTGCCATAGGATCACACCAGCAAACTCCGGAAATCCTACGGGATACACATCTGCTATCTAATACAGACAAAAAATTTAAGCAGAAAAGAAAGATAAAAGCTAATTTTAGAATATGGTATTATGTTTTTTGATTTTTAACACTGTAATATTTTGTTAAATATTGAAATAAATTTAGCGAAGCATCAGTTAATTTTTTCATAATATCGTTAGCTTTTTAATCTTTTCTTTTCCTTCAGCTCTTTAAAGTAACATTTATAGGCTTGAAAGGTAAAAGCAATTCCATTAATAAGTTATCTTATATAAGGCATTCATTAGTTATTTCATTAATAAGTTATCTTATAAAAGGCATTCGTTCCATTCACTTTATGTAAAACATTTGAAATTTTATTTCTCCCCGAGGAAAATACCCAGTAAGTATAAAAGCAAGTAGCTTACATTTCAGTAGTGAAGTTCAATACAGTTCAGGCATTAAGGAATATCAATACGATAACGAATCCTAGTCTAGTGGCGGTCCTTTAAATGGTCCTATAGTAGTGGTGGTCTTAAGTATTCCAATTTATCACTTGATGCAGTAGAATATTTTACATATTTTAAGTAATGTTTTTCAAATAGTTTCTCAGCTGATCAATTAAGAAGGGTGTTCTGCGCAAAGAACCTAGCAGTTACCTACACTTTTCTCCAGCTGATCCCAATTTGTTTAGGTTGTGGAACCCTAAATGATGGACCCTATTGTTACAGAACCCGTAGACTTCTTTAATAAATTTCATTAGCTATTGTTAACGCATTAATTAACAAAATAATGTTAATTGTTTTGAAAATTTTTAATGATTTGATTGTTATTTATTATTTCGTTAATATGTAGTGAATTAAGAGAGAAGGAAATTTTTTCATCTTATCCATTTCATCTTAAAATTAGGTTTTATGTTTTATTGAATTTACAGGTTTAGAGGGGCTTCTTGTCCAGCTCTTAACGTTGATTTTAGTGCATACATAACTAAAACTAGATGAAGTAGCTGAAATATTGTTTTTGTTAAAATTAAAACGAAAAAGTACGAAAACAAATGTAGAGAGTGTTTATCAGAGAAACATACTTTCTTCATTGCTGAGTTTTGGTTATTTTTATTGGATGCGAAATACTGATGCAATTTTTCATAAATGCATATATCCTATTCGTAATTCATTCATTATATTATTATTAGAAAACAGAACAATGTTTTGAGTTTTTTTTTCTTCACGAGCATTTTAATTAAATATAATTTATAAAAATAACGAAACATTAAATAAATAATGGATTACTAATTTGACACAAATTTAGTTACAGGTTTTCAAAATCATAACTGGTTTTAGAAAAAATAAAATCTTAACTCTCGGAACCCCTGTGACACTACCACGGAACTCTAGAGTGCCGCTAAGCACCATTTGAGTAGTCCTGCGCTCTACGTCATTCTTCCACCAGCAGTCTAATAATAATAATAATAATAATAATACAAATAATTTCTGCACATGAGTGCGAAGCATTTTTACCATGGTTAGGGCAAATATTTTAGTAAGAAATGTAAGATGTCAAAGTCTGGTAAAGACATTCAAAAATAGAAAATTTAAAAAAAAAAAAATAAAATAAAAAGAAACATGGATAGTTGATTTCTTGACAAAATTGTTCTTAAGCACAGCTAAATTATCCTTTCTTGGAGCATTGTTTCCAAATACTAGCTTCTGTAAGTAAATTAAAAAAACAGTTATAAGCTAATGTGACGGCCATTAGCATTTAAAATACGGCGAGAAGGTACAAGAAGGCTTATTTTCGAGTATGCAATCATAGTTGCAGTTTATCTTATGATTGCACTCACCTAAAAAATTTTTTTAGTTTATCTCAACACCAAAAACGGTGGCAATTGCTTTACACCAAATAATTAGTGGATCACTATACATAACTCTCGCATCTCTAGGTTATGTAAGGTGTCTAGGGAATGTAATCCAAGAATATTCTATTACACTACTTGGTGTAAAGCAGAGTCGCCTCTATTATCATTATAATTAGATAACACTAAAATTTATAATCACAGTAAGATGTAATAAACATGAGAATCAGTTAAGTTATTTTTACAATATTAAGAAACAAATATTAATTCTGGATGCATATATGCAATGTTTCTTAAAATAAAATTAGTGTGTTTTTAATTAAAGTACCCCAAAGCACGGAGAATATAATAATATGAATTCGAGCAAGGCTTAACAAATCCAAGGCGGAGGGAAATTAAATATTATAAAATTATTTAATACAATTGATAAATTTATGGAAATCTTCTTGTGAGAGATTAGCTTAATTATGCAACTAAAAACATGCATGCCTCTTAAAACACTTTACTTATTTTCTGCATCACGTTCAGCATCGTGCGAGACATCAAACTGTCTTTGCTCTTTTGTAAACAAAAGCGGTTTCCAAACGGATGCCAAAGTTGGCGAAAATAATTCACGAATAGAGTAAATGCATCTGAGGTCGGTGTAAGCTTTTTTAATAATTGGTGTTTAGATTTAACTACACCCATTAAGTGTGTGTGAAAGCCCGATTAGGTATTAACATAAAATAAAGTATTCATTCCCACAATTTTTGGAGTTTTTCAACACCGAATTCGAATAGGTATTACACCGCAATTTTTACAGAGAAAAATTACAACTTCATAATTTTTGTTTATTGAATTAATTCATTGAAACCAAGCCAAAGTTATTTTACTCAAAAAATTGCTCAAAACCCAACTATTTGCACGTAATCGCACACTCAGAAATAAATTGAATTGAGCTTCTAATTTTAAAACATTCCTTTTGAATTTATTTATTGACCTACATTTAAAAAAAAAAAGTCATTTTAGTCTTCCTTACGAGGTTTGTTTGTTGCAAGAGGGGCAACTATCCTATATGAAATACTTGATATCTGAATTACAACTTGAAGCCTGAACGAAGTTTTGACTCATTTATGTTTCATAAGTAAGAAGAAATAATTACGGGAATTTGCTCCCATACTTGAAATTAATTGACTTTGATGACAACACTACCCTGTCATTAACCTCAATTTTGCTCTCTTGGCTTCACTATGATACTCAGTAGGTCTAGAATTTTTTGTTACATTAATGCGAGAAAATATTTTACTTTTATATCTCTCTATCACTGCGATTTTAACTAGTTTCAAATAGGAAGAAAACGTTTTCCTTTTTTTTTTTTTTTAGTTTTGTGTAACTGAATATTTGTTTGAAGTCATGAGAGTTAACCTGTTATCACCCTATCGAGACAAAAGTAATTTTTTTCCCACCTGGCACAAAAATGTACCATCGAGAGATTTTCAGAGAGAGTGATAGGCTGATAAATTACTTCCGCATTGAAAATATGCTGAAAGAAAGGTACCGAAACTTGCAAATTAAGTTGAATTATTAACATAATTTATAACTTAAAATGTGAAGAGGACGCATATGTCTCTGAAAAACTTTACGTAATTGTATCTCCTTCAAATAAATAAACTACACAACCAATGAAGCTTTGTGTTAGGGAATATTTTCTGTAGATGTGAGCTATAATCACATTATCGTGGGAAAAACAATTTTGTTTTTCAACTAAGACGATGGACGGCACAATTTATGTACCACTGTAGGTTGAGAAATAACTTTCGCATTTTAAGTATGCTGAAAGAAATTCGCATTCAAAGTAGGCTGATACATGTAAATTAAGTTGAATTATTATTTGTAACTTAAAATGTGAAAAGGACGCTTATGTTTTTCAAAAACGTTTAATGGTAAAATTTTATTAAGTAAGAAGTAACTGCGCTAATGATTACGTATTACCAATGATTACTGCGCTATGATTGTATCTTCTTCAAATAAAAATAAAAAACTGTACTACTAATGTACTCATTTAATAATTTATTTACCTCATTTGATAACATATGTTACTCATTTTATCAAATTTAGAGCACTGCGTACCTAAAAAATACATTTAATCAAATTAGGATGTCTATATATCTATCAATGTATCTCTTTTTATGAAATCTGTGTCTCTAGGTACAGTGAGCGGCAGAAAAAAAACCCTTACGCACCTAAATAAGTTTTGATCTAATGATCGGATTTTAACGTTCTAGGTCTCAATCTTCATTGTTGAAAAGAATGATACGTTATTTAATTAGTGCAGCGACATTTTAAGTTAAGAAATCCGACCAAAATGTACTTTCTCTGAATCATCATACCTTTTTTCTACGGATTCGGATTTCTGACCCCCAAAATATAGGTAATTTTGGGAAATTGTCGCATTGGGGAATATGGTTTCTATAGTTTGGTCACGAGAGTGATCCGAAGCTTGGAATGTGAAGATCCGATTATTAGATAAAAAGGTATTCAGGGTTGTCCGTTTTTTTTTCTTGTGCACTGTACATATATACCCCATATTTTGCTTTATAAATCTACTAGCTGTTTTTTTCGACCAACTTGGTGATCATTCAAAATTATCTTGTACAACATACAAACTTTAATGGTAACCAAGCCCAATGCACAACGCAACTGTAATTAAAAATTCCAATTCTTTATCCTTTCCCCAAATCTTAACACCTTAATTAGTTTTAAAAAGTATATTAACCAAATTTTGTTTTACCACCATCCTGTTGCCCGCGCGGACGTACTTTAATTTCAATTTTAACTATTTTCAAGACGATATATTGTAAATTCCTTTTTTTTTTGAATTTTAGCAATAATTTAAAATTTGTCCGGCAGCTATTAAATCGCACAAACCACCCAAAGTATGAGTTCGGATAGAAAGGATCAAAAATAAATCAAAAGAATTACAAAGTTTTATTTCTATAAAAATGCAAAATTATTATAAATATATACTTAGCGCGTAGCTAACCATCCAACACTACTTAAATTATTACTAAGGACAACCTAACAAAATTAATCTAAATAAATAAACGTATGCTTAATTTTTAACACCTTAAATTTTTAAAAAAAAGCGGAAAACAAACTATTGAAAAGATATAATCTTGTCATCAGCTCACACGATTATATCTGCAAAAAGGGTGCTTTCTAATATTGTATTAATATAACTAAAGCACAATCGTAATTATGAGCGATATTTGATCAAGATAACATATTTTTTCCCTTACGTATGAATAATCTGTACAGCCAAAGTAATCCTTTGTAAACGCATTTATCTAATAAACGTATGAACTTCATCTCATCAAATTGGATGAAGTGAGATGTTTGTGCGCAGTGCGCAAAAATAAATAAATAAACGAACCACCCTGAACAACTTTTCATCCAATGATCGGTTCACTTTCTGGGAATCAATCTTAATGGTTCTAGGGCAGGGGTGGCGAAGCTTTATGCACCCAACGTGCCATTTTTTCAAAAAATTGTTTAATGAGGTTGCTGAATTCTATCAACTCAAAACTCTTTATTTACTATGAAAAAAACATTTTGCAATGTCTCAGTTATGCGTGTAATTCAACCTGAAGTGACATTAGTGTGACTTCTGTTGTTGCAGATTAGAAGACAAATGACTTATATTAGGTTGTAAGATGCTAGTTTAAGCAGAACTGTTAATGTTTTTTTGCTAATTATTTATTGTTAGCTTGTTTTTTATAGTTATTGTTTTTTCGGCATTAAATTGTTTATTTTTTTGTTTGTTTTTGTGAATTTTAATTTAATTGTTAATATGCTTCATAGTGAACTTTGCGATCGGTGGCGTGCCCAGAATATTGTGTCGCGTGCCATTAATGGCACACGTGCCATTGGTTCGCCATCCCTGTTCTAGGGGGTGACCTCAAAAGTGAAGACGATATTTTAATACACGAAATCAGTTAAAAAACGTAATTTCTCTGAATAAACATGCATTTTGCTTTGGCGGATTCGGATTTTTGATCCTCAAAATTAAGGGGTACCCGCAATCTGGAAAATAGGGTCTCCATAGTTTGGTCTGGAAAGTGATCCAAATTTTGGACCCCGTAAAGTATTTTTTGCTTAGCTTGCCTTATTTCGAAAATTTTTCAAGCGAATTGAAAATTCTTTACACACAATTATAAAATTCGTTTATAAAAAAAAATTGCAACTTGCAATTTCCCATACAAAAAATAACCTTCGGTGGATATTTTTTATTATTTTATAATATAATAGTCGAAAAAATTTTGAATTGTAAGATTTTACGCACAACCTTTTACGTCAGTCGAATAGTTCCTGATCAAATTTTAAAGATATAATTTTTTTGAAATTCTATTTTTAGAAGCTACTCGACGGATATCGCTCAAAATTTATATTTTGCCATGTAAAATTACATTCTTTAAAGTGATGTAATGTTGTTTTTTTTTGCACTGTTCCCACGTAAACTTTTAATTTTGCCATGTAGAGAAAATCTGAAGACGTACAGGTACATTATTTCATTAAATTTAAAAATGTCAACACATGTGTTCATTTCATTAAGTTTTGACTTAGTGTGGTTGATGGCCGGCTTTGGGTACCATAAACGTGGAAAGATCCCTATGCTAAATAAATGTAGTATTTGTTCGATGAATCATCGATATCGATATGAAAATATTCCAAAATATCACTAATGTTCATGTTTGAGAAGTTTTTTCCATTAGAATATTCAGCATACATATTCTGATATTCAATAGGATTCGATTATATCGTGTGCGTGCCCTAACCTCGTGATAGCGTTGGCCTCCTGATGTTGCAGTTATGCGTAATGCAAGGGTGCGTCTTTTTTTTGTCCTCCGGGTCTATATTTGACTACGCCCTTGAAGACCAAGGAACCGCCTAAGTAGGGTTCCGGGATGTGTACAATACTCCTTGCTTAATTACTCCTTTTTTTTCTTCTCTTTTTTTTCCCCTTTGTGAAACCGTGGGCACACACAGTTATTATCTTTGCCGATTCATTTCTTTCATTTCCTTATATCGCTTTTTTGAAACTTCAAGTTTATATTTAGTATAACATTTACTTTGTCGCCAAAAAGGATAAAAAAAATTCAAAGATATTCGAGAAATCGAAATATTTTCTCCAAATTAGTCTTATTTTGCATGTCTTTAATTTGGTATGAATTCCATTTCAATTGGAAAAAAATTTTAGAGATCTTTTTATAGCAATTATTATATTAATAATTTGTAATTATTATTAATCTGATATATATGATTCTCTTACGTGGCTCCCAAATTTTGACTGTATTTCTTTTCCGCCGGTGGCAACGTTTGCTTTGTTTTGATTACATTACTATTTCTCTTACACGGCGAATCGACCAATGATTGCCGTTAAAAATGTCACATGCCAAATCTAGCTGAGGTGGCTCAACATATAGCGCTTTTAAAAACGGAAACTGAAATAACCAGAGAGCATCAGCTGCGGCAATCTCATACTATTAAGCTAGGCAGAAGTGAGTAGTCTTTGTCGATAGATCTCTATATTAGTATTTTGTCGAAAACGCTTTTTTTCACGAATTTATATATTACGAATTTATTTGACGATTTTTGATTTATATCACGAATTTATTTGTTTTACTAGAATTTATTTGTTTATGCAGGTTTTTCCATTGCAATTCACTTATTTCAATTTTTAATAGACTTAATTATAGCCAAAATTTTAACCTTTTTAAAGAGATATCAGTTTTAGAAATTTTATCTTAAGATTTTATACTATAGCACATTTCTAATAGGTTTAACGAATTAACAAGCATTTATTTGAATTCAAATTTATTTTAATGACTTAGTATTTACTAAAAAGATGTAATTTTTTAAAAAACAAACGTTTTTATATGGATTTGAATGATTGTTTTAAATTCTTAGAATTTAGTGCATTTGCAATGTACCTAAGTTAGTAGCGAGCGAAGCGAGCTTGGTTTGCGAAGCAAACCATATAAGATTGCGTAGCAATTTTCGGGGGTTGGCGAGCGCCACCGAGCAGGGGGCGTAGCCCACTAGTATAATTATTAGTAGTAATTATTGTGGTAGTATTGTAAGTGTAGTTAGTTTAGGAGTAATTATTTATTGGAAATAATTTTAAAGTTTTCACTTCTTTGAAGTAATTATTTTTTACAATACGGAAAAAAATTATACAAGATATATGATTTCATTTATTGTTTTATAAATCTTTATTTTTTTGTGAAATTTGCATTTAATATTTCGCTTTTCTTAAGTAACTTCGTCACTCAGGTTATTTGAAATAAAACCTAGGAGAAGAAAAGATGTTTGTCTAAATTAGTCGTTTTATTATTTATGCAGTTTTTTTTCGAACACCAAATTTTTATACAAGGGTTTTGACTGTTTAACAAACATGTGTAAAATGGCATAGTACTCAAAACTCTCATAACTTTTAAACTATTTATCCTGTCAAATTGGTTTAGGTCCTACATATTCAGCGTAAAATACATAGAATTAAATATTTTTTTTCGCTTATATCTATAGCAATGCCTAATGCTTAAATAGGCATAAGGAGAAAATTATACTTTTTTAACATTAAAACCTTCATAGCTTTTGAACTATATGTCCTATATACTTTATGTTGGGTTTATTCCTCTCAAAATACATACGCAAAAATGCTCTTCTTGTTTAGTCAATAGGCATGAATCAAAAATTGCACTTTTTATGCTCTCTGAATTTTTCCTAACTTTTGATTTATTAGTTTTATCTACTTGAGTTTGATGTCAATGAATTGAAGTTATTGACACCAAATTATTGATAATATTATAATTTGCATAAAAGATACATGAGTAAAAATAATTTACTTGTATATTTATATCACTTGCATATTTTTTGCATATTTTATTTTATTTTATAACTGGCATAGAACAGCTAACCCGATTCTGAGTTTACGACTATCAATGTTCAACTCGGTAGCCAAACTAGCCTTTATGGAGATCTTTCTGCTGGAACTAATACGTATCTTAATTACATGGAGGTGAAAATTACGAATACCTACCACGGTTAGCCCAACGGCTAGAGGATTCTAACCCATGATCCGCCTAACACTGAGAATATTTTAGGTAAGCGCTGTGGACTGTGCTAGCCGGGGCAGATTTCGTATCAACCAGTCGCTGC
This sequence comes from Parasteatoda tepidariorum, assembly GCF_043381705.1. Classification (NCBI taxonomy): domain Eukaryota; kingdom Metazoa; phylum Arthropoda; class Arachnida; order Araneae; family Theridiidae; genus Parasteatoda; species Parasteatoda tepidariorum. The sequence goes on along the minus strand of NC_092204.1, from coordinate 82,506,595 downwards.
TAGGATTCGAACTTGGGAAACTTCAATTAGTCACTTTGGGAGGTGAACGTTCTATCACCGGAGCCATCGCAGCTCTTACTTGTCTATATATATATAACCGTCGTGGAACCGCCGACCCAATTTTGGGCTTACGACTACTAATGTTCAACTCCGTAGCCTTGAAATTTTGAACCAATCCAGAAGACACGGAAACTCCTGGATCAGTACCTCCAGAGGCATGATTTGTCAAGGGAACATGGAGGACTTTGAGACTCGACAGATTTAGCTTGCATCAGTCACAATTTGCTACACGGGGGGTCTTCGGCCGGCGGGGATCGAACCCACGACCTCTTGGACATGGGCCCAGTGTCCTACCTACCAGGCTATCCCAGCCCTACTTGTCTAGATACTAATGTTTTAAGTTTTTTCCCCTCTTTTGAGTCTCTTCCCCTCAATAAATTTAATATGGCAAATAAAGCTCATTTCAGAGGAAGGGGCAAACTTCAAGTTTCATATTAGACAGAAGCCACACCGTTTAAAACTGTAATTTAATTCCAATATTGATTTAATTCCAAAGTCAATTTAGTTTTCGCTTTAAAATAATTTTGACTTCAGTTTCAACGTTAGTTTTATTCGAGCGATAATTTAATTCCGAAGTAAGTTATTTAACTTCAATATTCATTTGATTGATTCAATGTTAATTTCCAGATTTCCTACATAATTTCCTTATTTAGCTCCTTTTATGACGCTAAAACTGGCTTATTGATAAAATTTTGATTTCAAAATTATTGGCTTATCGGTAAAATAAATTATAGAAAAGGGTATAGAAAGAAAAGTGATACACAGTTTTGTCGATTCGACCATCTTTAACGATCGAGCTCAAAGATGATAAATTAGATCATTAATGTAAATATAATAAATAATCAGAAATCACAAACACGTTAACAACAAGCGCGTTAGTTTAATTTCAACGTTATTTAAATTCCAAAGTTAGTTTAATTTCAACGTTCATTTAATTTTTGTGTAAATTTCCACATTTCCCTCGTCATTTTAGTATTAAGCTTCTTTTATGATACAATAAATGACTTATTGGTAATATTACAATTTCGTGATTATTATGATTATTAGATTATTATGATTATTAGATTATTATGATTATATAGATTATTATGATTATTAGATTATATAGATTATTATGATTATTAGATTATATAGATTATTATGATTATTAGATTATATAGATTATTATGATTATTAGATTATATAGATTATTATGATTATTAGATTATATAGATTATTATGATTATTAGATTATATAGATTATTATGATTATTAGATTATATAGATTATTATGATTATTAGATTATATAGATTATTATGATTATTAGATTATATAGATTATTATGATTATTAGATTATATAGATTATTATGATTATTAGATTATATAGATTATTATGATTATTAGATTATATAGATTATTATGATTATTAGATTATATAGATTATTATGATTATTAGATTATATAGATTATTATGATTATTAGATTATATAGATTATTATGATTATTAGATTATATAGATTATTATGATTATTAGATTATATAGATTATTATGATTATTAGATTATATAGATTATTATGATTATTATGATTATTAGATTATATAGATTATTATGATTATTAGATTATTAGATTATATAGATTATTACAATACTGCTAAAATAAATATGGGAAAGGATATTGGAAGAAAAGTGTTGAGCACTTTAATCGTTTTGACCATCTTTAACGATCTATCTTAAAGATGACAAATTGGATCATTGATGTAAATTAAATTTAATTAATCAGAAATCACAAACACGTAAACAACAAGCGCGATAGTTTAATTTCATCGTTATTTTAATTCCAAAGTTAATTTAATTTCATCGTTATTCGAATTCCAAAATAGTTTAGTGTAAATTTCCACATTTCCCAAATTATTTTCGTATTGAGCTTCTTTTATGACACAAAAACTGGCCTATTGATAAGATTACAATTTCGAGATTATTGTCTATTGATTATTGGACAATTATGATTATTAGATTATAATGATTATTACATTATTATGATTATTAGATTAATATGATTATTAGATTAATATGATTATTAGATTATTATGATTATTAGATTGTAATATTACATAGATTATTATGATTATTAGATTGTAATATTACATAGATTATTATGATTANAGCTTCTTTTATGACACAAAAACTGGCCTATTGATAAGATAACAATTTCGAGATTATTATGATTATTAGATTAATATGATTATTAGATTGATAGGATTAATAGATTATTATGATTATTAGATTGCAATATTACATCGATTATTACATTACTGATAAAATAAACATGGAAGAAAAGTGTTGCGCACTTTAGTCACTTCGACCATTTTTAACGATGGAGCTTAGAAATGATAAATTGCGTCATTAATGTAAAGAAAATAAATATCCAGAAATGAAACATGACAGACCAGTGCCGCTTGTTAAAGGAATTATGTAGTTTCCGTCTTGATGTGATAAGAAAAGAAATGACATTGAAAATTGATATGAACTCAGTTTTTTTATTTTATTTCATTTTTAAAAAAATTGAAATGATATTTAATCTGTTTTGAAAGTTCTGAAATTATTAAACGCTTTATATAAATGGTTTGAAATCGACAAGTTTTTAGAAATGATTTGTGCCAATGTTTTTTTTAAAAAAAATTCAATTATAGTTTGACTGCTTTTTTTATTTGTTATTTAATTGCCTTAACTTATTATTTAAAAACATTTATAATTCATTTTGTATTATTCGGTATACAAAATTTTTTTGATAAACAACAATTTTAATGTACTTTTATGTACTTTGTAATTATGATGTTGTAAAGCTCAGAATAAAAATATTTTATTGCAGTTCTTCTCCAGAAAATGACTGAAATTAGAAAAAAAAGCGATCGCAAAAAATTGTTAATTCGATTTATATGTATATATTTTTTTAACTTTCTATATGTAGTATGTCATAAGGTGCTCTCAGATTATTCTCTTAATATATTGTTTTAGAATCTCTTGCTTAAACTAACTATACAAATTAAATAAATTTTCAATTAGAAAATAAAAATTATATTGGGGGATATTATTACTTAAATTAATCACGAGAGAAAGGAAATAAAACAAAAGCTTATTCTAATATCATCTTTCAAAGATGAAATGAAATAGGTTTCTAATATTTATTTTCATTGTCTTCATAATTCAATTCAATTCGCCCAGAAATCAAATTGGTCTTGGTGTTTATGATTCTGCTTTAATTATAATTGACCTCGATAATAATTCATCAAATATTGATAAAGTTTTTTTACCTTCATTACATTACCGATTTTACAAAACCAGCTACTGCAGCAAGTGCTTAAGAATCAACGCAAACGATTTTTTTCCTAAACATAATAACTTTATTCTATTTTCAAAATATTTCTGAATCAATATTTTTGATATTTATTGATATTAATTCTAACTTAAAGTTTGCACTTTTCAAAAAGGAGAAAAGCTAATATGGAATTTGAAATTGCAATTATTGAACTTGAAATTGTAAAAAACCTATTTGAAGTTAGCAATATTTATTTTATTTTAACCAGAATAACCGTTTTCTTAATATTATACTATATTATATCGAATGATTAGAAACTTCTGAATAAATAAGATAAATTTTGCGCAGAGTAAAAAAATTTAGGTAATTATTTTATTTATAAATCGCAAATTACCAATGAAATTGTTGTTCTATATAAAATCTTACATTGAGACCTTATTAATGAAGCCATGTTTGAATCGAACTAAAACACGGAGCATTGGAATCAACCAGACGATTTTTTTCCTAACCCTCATAAATTCTATTTTGTAAATAAATATTTGTGGAACTATTTAAAATTAATTTTAGCTTAAAGTTTGTGCTTTCCAAACAGAAACAAAACTGATGCAGAATTTGAAATTGCAATACTTTGTTACAGTGTTTCTAGAAACCTATTAGAAGTGTCTGAAATATTCATACATGTATATTAGAATTTTAAATAATCGCCATTTTTCGAACATTATACTGTGTTAGCTCGATTACTTAGAAATATCTGTATGAATAAAAGAATTTCTGCTTGATTTAAGGATTAGGTTTTATTTATAAATCGATAATTTTCCGACGAAATTATTGATTATACGACGAATAATATTAACGTTGAGACCTCTTTTTAACAATCGTGCAAAACCAGCTACTACGGCGAGTGCATGAGAATCAACGCAGACGATCTTTCTTTCCTAACCCTAATAAATAATAATTAATCATGATTTTGTTTTCGTCTTCCAGAAGAAGATAAATTTTCCTCGCTTCTTTTCCCGCATTCATCCCTTCTCAATATTTTAATATGTCATGCAACATCAACTGAAGAAGCGAGATCTGGGGCTCTTCTTTCGGAATAATTTATATTGTGACGTCATGGGAGTTAATAATCGGGTCTTCTTTATATTCCATGACACCTGACTAGTCATTAAATGCGGAGATGGCGTTGAGTGAGCGACGCATATCATCTCACTTGCGCAAGAAGAGCAGATAACATTTTCGAAGGTGCAGATAACATTTTGAAAGATAGGATCAGTCTTCAAATATGTCTATCTTCACTTGTTTAACTAGGAAAATGTTCAGGCTCGTGTTCACAATTATGTGCTTGATCTACACACTTTTTTATAAAATAATAATTGAATAAAGTGTTTTTTCTTCTTTATTTATTTGCATGACCTAAATAGGTATTTAATTTTTCTAGAATTCATTTTTCTTTACTTTTATAAAATGCTATAAGGTTCTAGTTTCACCATAACTTACATTTAGAGAGATGTATCAAAATTTAATCGCCAACAGCTTTCAGATTTTGACTGAGATAAGTAGCATTGAAATACAAATGAGGTACTTTTGGCATTATAATGATAAGCCACCGTTTTAAATTGTATAGGAGAGCGTTTCTTTGTTGAAAATTGTGCAAAGAGTAATCTGTTTCTGTGTATTATGCTTTATCCAGTAAAATTTCCTAAAACTTGTATAAATCTATTTGCAACAATACTAAGAAACAGTTCGAAGAAGGAATTAGGCTTAGCACTACATTGCCTCAATTCGTTTTATAATTGCTGTGATGAGGCCGTAAAATTTTTTATAAGTTTATGACTTTTATTAATTTATTTAGAATTGATTCGTCCAATGCGTAATTTACTTATTCACTGATTCATCCTTTTTACTCATTTATTTAGTCACTGATTACCCTATTCACTTATGCGCTTATTCCCTGACTTACTTTCGTTCATTTTTTTTCTTATTCATTCACTTGTTAAATATTATCGCTTTGAAATTAATAATATTAAATGCTTCTTGTAAGTAAGAAAATATGAATTCAAATTTTAATTATAGTTTTGAAGTAAAAAATGTTTTAGCTTAACTAAAAGCACAATTGCATATATCATTATAATTTATTGCAATAAAAATTACAAATCTAAACACAACACTTTCATTTACCTTTGCTTTTTCGTTAATTTATAAAAAAAATTATACTATTTATTATGATGCTTTATATGTGTTTTGTACGATATCTACGTTTTGTATATGAGTGCTAAAATAACAATAAATATAGCTATAAAATGTATAATTTTAAATGTTTCAAATTATTTTAAATTTATTTATTAATTAATCATAAAATTAATTTAGATTTTGACGTTATTTGTATTATTTAATTTGTTTGTTTATGGAGATTGAAAAACTATGCTGTTTAATAGAAATTACTGCGCAAAATCATTTGTGATTATTATGTGAATGCATTCAACTTATATGTGAATGCCGTGAAAAACCTTGAATATATGTCGTGAATGATTATAATAAAATCAAGTCGGATTCGAACTGTAATGAAGATTTAAAAATAATTCTGCCGGATAGCACTGCAATTAAAAAAAGCTATTTTTTATGAGAAAAATTGGGGAAGTGATTTTTAAATTTCTCTACTAAAGATAAATTAAAGAAAAATTCCTAATTGTCTACAGAATGATTCCCAACTGCTATCTCTAAGTAATACAGGTCAATATCAAAAGAATTGGCATTTGCAATAAAGAATGTATGATCCATGTAGAAAATCGAGTAATATGTAACCAAAATCTGAAAACGATTATATTGATTAGCGTTGCGCAAAAACATGCATTTTAATGAGATAAAGTTGAGAAATGATTCAAATTTCTCTACCAATGATAAAATAAAGAAAAATCCCTGATTGTTTGTTTATTGGATTTATTCCAATTGATAACTCAAACCCCGGTAACGCAGAGGTCAATATCCGCTAACGTTAACTATTAATGCAAATCGAACTTCATCTCCGATATAGATTTATTTTTACAAATTGTAACTTTATCTTCTTCCTATCAATTCCACCATAAATCTTTCATTTACTCATCATTTAAGTGTGCATTTGCGTACGATTACTGATAATATTCGATATCGTTTTGAACGAAATTAAAATTCGAATGGTGGAACTGGTATCTAAAGAAACCGATTAATATCGTTGCAGGATGCAAATATAGAATATATGAGCTTAGATATGGTTTAGAATTTATTTTCTCACCGATAATTTATGTTCGACCTTTTATGTATGATCAATTAAATTGCCATTGACTATTTTTCATCGTCCATGTTGACCTTTAAATAACGTGCGTGGGTTAAATTGTGATAGTTGTTTCTCTTTTCCTACCTTTAAAGTTCATAAGTCGTTTGTTACATGTTTCTATCATTTACTACTTCCCTATAATAATGTATTTAGAATTCGTGATGTCTTGTGGAATTGTTTTAAGATTATTTGCATTATAGTTAAATTGAAGTTCCATTAGTCAATTGTTGATTAAATCTTGATTTTGAAATAAGTGCGTTTTTAAGCCTTGTTTTCTTTGACCTTATTTTAACTGAATATCAAAGATATTTTGTAATATAATGTTTAATTCAATTCTAAACTCAATAATTGATTTTATTTCCTCTGCAGTAAAATGTTAAATATTTGCTTAAGAAAATGTATTGCTGTTTGTCATTTATTATTATTTAAGTCACATTGATGGTGAGTAAAAAAGAAAATAATCTCATGTTTCATTTTTTTTTTTGCTTTGGCAGAAAAGTTTGCATTTGAATAAATGATGTACTTTAAAATATAAAATAAATTGCACAATGTGCCTAAAATTGATCGATTTGAATGAATTATTTTATTGGATTTTAAAATTGCACTAAAATACGAGACTCAGTTTATGAAAAGTGGTTAGTTTTTTATTCAGAAATAAAAAATGTTTTATAATAAAATTGCGTAATAAAAATAATCGAAATATTTGAGTTAGTACTTAATTTCATATTTTCTAATGCCATGTGATCACGGTTTTGAATATACAGAATAATTTTATATTACCATGCAACTGAAAATTCAACGTAAATGCTTAGAAATTTTTCTTACTCTTGCTAATGCTATCAATGCTATTACAGAATTTTAAAAAAATGATAAAAAATTGATTTGTTAAAAAGAAAATTTGCCATCTGTAACTTGTCTTACATATTTTGGTATATATATATATAAAACTCAATTTTGAATTTTTTGTCATTTTTTGTTGATTTTTCTATTGTAGGCAATATAAATTTCATGAATTTTGTGTTAGAGGAAATTAAGTTAATTTTTTTAAACTGTTTGTCAAATTTATATAAGTTTATTTTTTATTAAAGTAGTGATATTTTAGTTTATTTCTAATTCTGGAGTTTCTCTGACTATTTGTCTGCTGATTGTTTCCTTTTTTTTTATATGTTTTTGTTCCTGTTTTGAATGTTCTTTTTTTTGTTTTTGCCTCAGTTTTTTAAAAAAATTTTTTGAATGGAAGCAGGCGTAAATTGTCATAAACATTTCTTTCATTTTTATTTAAGCGTAATATTATAAGATCAGAATTTATTTTACAGTATTTATCAAGAATTAAATTAAATAATTATAATTTTTAATGTAATCTAGTTTTTTATGGCGAAATAGTTGTGAGTCATCGTTTATATGGTTTTAGTAATGGTGCTATGTGTTTCGCGCAGTAATGCTCATTTTAAGTGGGTTTTTTTTTAATGAATAAAAACAGGAATAATTTGACATAAATATTTCTTTCATCTCTATTTAGAACATAGCATTATAAAATCTTTTGAAAAATTCACGTCTTGCATTATTTATCCTTTTCTTTCTCCTTAATTTTAAAAAAGAAAAAAGCAGATCTTAATTACTAGTAAAAATATTTCATAAAAAAAAAACTCTTTCTTACTCAAATTTTACAGTTAATGTCAAAATGTACGTTTCAATTGTTTTTTTAATGAATTATCCCCCCCTGACAATTTATAGAATTTCTGAGATATCGATTTTTTCCATCAGTTGTTGCTGTGAAGAAATCTGTTGTGAAGTAATCATTTCAACTCGTTCATCAATGCACCTTGGAATCTTTTCTTAAACACTTCGCATGTCAGAGCGCCCAGAGAATAGATTTCTAAATTCTTCTGTAAAAACCTGTCTTATGACATCATTCCATCATTTTTGGCTACTTTTTCTCTTCTTTGGCTTCAAAAATGAACGAATTCCTGACTAGATTTTCACGGTTAATATGTTTAAAACTTCTTCCCATATTTTTTTTTAAACGTATTCATTTTATTTTATAAGAGCTCAATTTAATAAAAGAATTCAAAAAATATTTTGAACATTTTTTCTTATCTTTGCATTTAGTGCAGACTATCACTGAATTTTTTTTAAAAAAATGCTTCTAATATACAATCCTAATATGCGTAAAACATTACTAATTAGTTACTTTGAAATGGTTAGCTGGAAAATCGTTAAAAAAAATTGTAAAATTTACCAAACTTGTAGTACATAAATTTTGGGTGCATTTTATAAGAATTGTATTTCATATAGAAAGCATGTTAATATGATTTTGAAGCTAATTACATTTTATATTTACTGATAAGGGAATTCTTAATTAAAAGTCTATTCATATGTCTATGAAATTTTTAGCATATTAACGTCATGATTCTAATTGTTAAAAGTTTAATTGAGTGATTTACTTTGGATTTTTTTAATGTGTGATTGAAAATTAGCCATTTGTTTTAGCTGAATTCATATTTTTTCTTTAACAGCGTTTTGATCAATTTTTCGCATTTTTTCAAGCAATACTTGGCATTTAAATTGAATTATATCTTCATTTTATTCTATTGATTTGTGTATTTATTTTTTAGTACTGATAAAAACTGAATATTCTACATACCTTTAAAACTTTTGACGTTGTTAAAAATTAGAGTTTTCATGTAAATTTTTTTATCTGCTTTTTCTTATTTATTTATATGTTATTTTCATAAAAGAAAAATTTTATATTTTTTCGTATATTTAAAAAAAATAATAATTCTAATTTATAATATTTGTAAGGTCTAATAGAATTTATCAATATTTTTGATGCGATGAATATATGTTGCCTCAGTCTACATACTTATTTAGAGATTGAAAAGAATATTTATGGCACAGATGATGTTTAAATAAACCTTTATATAATAAGGCATTTTCTGTGATATTTATATATTAGATTGTCATGAATAAATTTTGAAGCGAGCTTTGTGTTCAATTTTTGACCGTTTTTTGGGTCAGTTACAAAACGTGTATGTAATTGTTTTGAATTTCAAAAAAATGAAATATGATTTGAGTCAACTGAAAAATAGTGTTTATTTTTCAATCTTAATTTTGATGATATTTTTTAAAAGAATAATTATCATAGATTATGGAATTTTATTATTAATTGTTAATGTTTTGTTTAAAAATGTTAATTTAATGAACCTGTCATTCTTATACGAATTTTTATCAATAAAAGTTTTACGTGTCTATGGTAATTAATTTTTGAATTAAGTGAATCGTTTTGAATTATGATAACATGCATAGCTAACCTATTAAAATTCAGTATAAAGCGGCAGAGTTTTTATGATTTTTTGTTAAATCCGACCCCAGCAAATACAATGTCATATCTAAAAAAAAAGGAAGAAAAAATCGGAATTATATCAAAAGCAAAAATGATTTATGTTTTGAAATCGGTGTCCAAATAACTTAAAAGGGAACAGTTAGCGGATCATGCGCAGCGGGCAAAAATAAATGAATAAAAGATATCCAGAAAAATGATAACATGCATAGCTTACATGCATAGCTTAAATGATAACATGCATAGCTTACCTATTATAATTCAGTGTAAAGCAGCAGAGTTTTTACGATTTTTTGTTAAATCCGACCCCAGCAAATATAATGTCACATCTCAAAAAAGAAAAGAAAAAATTCTTAATTATATCAAAAACAAAAATGATTTATATTGTGAAATCGTTGTCCAAGTAACTTAAAAGGGAACAATTAGCGGAGCATGCGCAGCGGGCAAAAATAAATAAATAAAAGATATCCAGAAAAAAAAACGTTTGCATTTAAGTTTAAAATCCGTTAATCTAAAATTAATTCCATTAGGTCTATTAATTAAGGTGCAAAAATGGATCTTTCACAGAGTCTGGTAATTCCTTTTCGGTATTCTTTAACTATTATTTTTACATTTCTTTCTCTTCTTTTTTTTTATTATTTATTTATCTATTTCGAAATGTAAAATAAAAAATATTGTGAGAGATACCCTTCAACATTACGAAGATTTAATTGATCGATCATTGATTTTTTAATAAAAAAATAAATAAGTAAACCAACGAAACTGACCTATAAATTACAATGATATTTATAATCCCATCCAGTTAAAACATCGACTGTGAAAATCGAATGAAAGTGACAGTGTCCTTCTCTAGGGACCTTCAACTTTTTGTAATTCTTGTATATTTGTCAAGAGATGTAAAGATTATGTCATTTTTTTTCTAAAATTATCCGTTTCTGGCATGTTTATATCTTCGTTTCGCTACCATTACTATCCGTCTTACCAGACAACGTTAGAGCTTTTTAGCTTCCTGATGAATGGGGAACTTCAGCCACTGATGTTTTTCCTTCGCTTTTTTTCAATATTTATCATTTGCCTGATCAGAAAGCGTCTGTTTTTCTTACTGGGTGCACACAATTAGGGAATACTGACAACTAAATATAGATTTCTCTCCATCTTGGGTTTGATTTTTGTTTGAAATTATTTTTTTTGGAAGAATAAAGAACCTTTTCTTATGCAATTATATAAGCTGTATGAAAGCGAGATAATAAAGTTATTAAGATTTTGGGTAAAAATCCTTTTTTGTGCTGCTATAATTTTTAAATCTTTTTTTTTAGTATTGTGATTTTGTCTGGAGAAACACGGAATGTAAACGAAATCGGTCGATTAGTTCCTGAGAAATCGAATTTTAAAAAAGTCATATTCTTAAAATTTGATTTCTCAAGAACTATTCGGACCGATTTCATTCAAATTTTGTATTTTGCCATATACAATTGCATCATTTAAAATGAGGCAAAAAATTTTATTTAAATTTGTTTGACTATTATTAAATGAAAAAAAAAATTAAGAACTATTTTTTGTGCGGAATAATATTTAGATAAGCGAATTTTATAATTGTATAAAAACATTTCATTTTGGTTAAAAAGTTCTCGAGATATGGCGAAATACGCAAGAATTAAAATTAACATTAAAGAGTCCAAACTTTTGACAGTTGCCCTGACCAGATTATTATACCATATTTTCCAGATTGCGTCTACTTCCTCTATTTTGTGGATCAGGAATCAGAATTTGTTCAAAAAAAGGCTTGTTTAATCAGAGAATGTACAGTTTTTGTGCATGATTTAATTTTAAATATGGTCTGCACCAACTAATTAGCATATTTGAGGTCACACCCTCAAATCATTGAGATTTAGTGCTAATACTTGAAAATCCGATCACAAAACCAAAATATATTCAAAGCTATTTGAGTTTTTTTTAGCGCACTGTACATAATGTCCGGCTGCAGTTTAAATTTTTAAAGTTCTTGTAAAATTTGTTTGAAGTCTGTAACTATGAGCATGCGAGAACGCAAATTGATATTAGAGATAGTTTCAATCTCTGACAAATCGCTATTGAGGTCAATAAAACTAAAGAAAGGGTTAAAATCATCAAAAGCCTGTTTATTTGGAGATAAAAAAAGATGTACAGAATTTAGTTTCACTAGACAAACAAACTAATTTTTGATGATTTCGATTCTGCTTTTTCTGAGTTCAATCTGTCACATAAACTTTATTCTTGTGTCCTTGTAAGAATAATTTGTCAGATTAATTTTTCACTACTGAGAACAATTCGAAACTTTTTCCTAAATTGTTTTACAGCTGAAGTTATGGGAATTTATTTTAAGTTATTTTTAAGCAAATTCCTTGAATTTTGCGTGACATTCAGAATTTAGTTTAATTTTAGGTTGAACTATGAATTTTATTAATAAAAATATGAATCTGCTTTTTAATTTTGATTTATTGACTTCGAATTATTAGTGCATCCAGTATAACATCAATCCTCCAATTTGCGTAATGTTTAATTTTTCTCAAATTATATATCCTGAAAAAAGTTACCATCAAATAGTGTGTGGAATTTTTTTTAATTGTGTTATGCATTTAAGTAATCAAAATACGAGTCTGCTTTATAATTTTGAGTCATTGACTTGGAATTATTCTGGCTTCCAATCTATCTTGAAGTATCAATCCTCCAGTTTTTAATTTTTCTCAAAATATTTTTCCTGAAAAAAGTTTCTTTAAAATGGAGTGTAGAAATTTTTCTTAAAATCTCACTATGTATTTAATTAATCAAAATAAAAAATGCTTTTTAATTCTGATTTATTGATTTCGAACTATTGAAGTATCCAATTTAGCTTGAAGTACCAATCCTCTAATTTTAAATTTTAAATTTTTCTCAAGTTATGTATCCTTAATGTAAAAACACTTTAAAACTGTGTATTTTATTAATCGAAATACGAACGCTTTTTAATTTTGGTTATTTATTGACTTTTAATTATTGGAGCTTCTGATCTATTTTGAAACATTAGTCCTCCAGTTTTCATATTATATCTCCTGAAAAAGTTACTTCAAATCTTACTACTTCTATTAAAACATCAGTTAACTTGTTTTAATACTATAATTTACTAACGTAACAATTAAACTAAGGTTGATGAAATTTTTAAGAAATAAACTACTTTTTTGCACTTTTAGGCTTTCTCTTCTTAACAAAGTCATTTTTTTACATTATATAACGATGTAAATAAGTGATGAAAAAGTAGTTAAATATTTTCATATAATCAACATGTCATCCCCATTGAACATTAATTGTGATTGATTGACTTCAAATTATTGGAGTATCCAATATAGCTTGAAGCTATCAATCCTCCAGTTTACATGATTTTTAGTTTTTCTCAAATTATATCTCTTAAAAAAATTATTTTTTAAATACGTGGAATTTTTGTTAATCCTATAATTTTCTAAAGTGACGATTAAATTAAGGCTGCATTAGTTGATATAAAATAAGCTACTTTTTTACGCTTGTAATCTCTCCTTTCTTCAGAGTAAATTCTTTTTTCAAATGTAATGCAAGTGATGAAAAAGAAGTTAAAGATTTTCTTACAGTCAACATGCCATCCCCATTAAACATTGAGAAGATGTTCTGAGAGATTGTTTACATCTGCTTTTTCCCTTCTCTTCCTTGCATCTTTTTTTATCCCTGATTTTTGAGCAAAAAATTTTCTTCAAACAAAGATCAAGTTAGAGATTATCTTTCCGAGAGACATATTCAAAAAAATCTCGATATTTTCTAGCTTCTTATTTTATATAATGCTTTGAACACTATTTATTAAATATAATAAATTCAAACTTTCTTAGTTTATGGAATTTTTAAATTTTTATTCTAAGTTCTGATATTTTGATTTGGTAATTTTTATTATGACATTTTTACACTGATTAGAAACTTTGAAGCGTGTTGCAGCCGTACACAAAGAAAAAATTCTGGTTAAATTATCGTATGGTAATGATATTTCTGGTTAAAAAAAGTCCATAACTCTGGTTAATAAGGACCTTGTTGTTTACTTTTCATGAAAACTGCGTTTTCATTAGTAGTTCCCAAACTCACCGGGATGTAATGTTTTTTTTAAATTTTAAATCATAGCATTTCAAATTAATTTCAATATCGATCTAAGATCGCTTTAATAAATATTTTAAACTTACATGAACTTTAAAGAGAATATGTAATTTATGACTTCTGTTATTTACTTTTTTATGAAAACTACGTTTTCGTTAATAGTTTTAAATATTTAAGTGTTTTTACCTTCTTTATTTTAAATTTGAATTAAGGTATTTCCAATTAATAATTAATATTTTGAATTTATATTTTTTAACTTTTTAACTCACTGCATTTTTATTATAAATGCGTAGTCTATAACTTCAGCTGTATATTTTTCATAAAAACTACGTTTTCATTTGTAGTTTTCAAACTCTTCTAGTTTCAATGTATTCTTTTCCTTTATTTTAATCCACAGTATTTCAAATTAATATTGATTTTTTTAATTTAGATTTTAAACCTGCACTAACTTTGCAATAAAAACGTAGTCTATGTTTACTTTTTATTAAACTATTTTCTCGTTAACGATTTTATTTTTGAGCATCGATTTGCACAACAGGGAAAAAAATAAAAAAATAAAGATATTTATTTGATTTTGCAGCTAAAAGGGTTGACTGTATCATTCAAGCGACGATTTCAAAAGTGCTATAACTTGTTTATTTCCCTATAATGTTGTACTCTTTTCAAAATGGAACTCAAGAGCTCATAAGTAAATTAAAAAGAGTTTCACACAAAAAACATTTTATCCACGAAATATTTTCCTTCTAAGAGGATGTTCTGAGTGTTTGTTTACGTCTGCCATTTTACTGCTATCTCCTGCATCCATTTTTTTTCTTCCAAAATTTTGTTCTTTCTTTCTTTATTTTTTTAAAGCAGATAACTCAGTTTCACTGGTAGATAATGTCTAATATCATCTTTCTGTGGAAGTGTCACTAGCATTGTAATTTATTGGATTTTTGGACACCCACTTTCGAATTTTTGTCGTTTTCGAAAGATTTTGATTGATTTATATACAATTGTTGTTTTGATGCCAAAGTTTACGGATCGAGATTTCATTTTATGTTGTTTCATCAACTGTGACGTCAAAATATTTGGCACCCGTGGGTGGACAAAAGTTATGTTTAGAATTTAAGATTTTATAGCAGGGTTTAAAAGCACTCTGTCTGGAGTTTCGGATGATTGAGTTACATTGACCTAGAGTTATAACTTCTCTGGTGTTTACATTGTACGCATTTGTAAGTCTTATCTTGTTGGTCCTGTGCATTTCTTTGCAAATGTTCCTTTTCTTTTTTTTGAAAACTATGGTTTTTGTTTATCTGTTAATATACTGACCATTTATGCACCAAGGAAGTCAATGCGCTTTCGTTATCGTGCATTGTGCCCTGCGCTTTTCTTTTTTTTTTTGAGCATGGTTCCTTCACTTTTTTTTTAAGTCTATGGTTTTTGTTTATCCATTAATACTTACCACTTATGCATTGAGGATGTCATTATGCTTTTTTCATTGTGCATTGTGCCCAGTGCTTTATCAATTTATACTAACCATTCATGCTCTAAGATAGTTAACATTGAACTAAATTGTTAGGATTACTATTAAAATTTGTTTCTAAATACACCTAAATACTTAGGTATAATTGCTCTAATCACTAATAATTACAACTATCGAATACGATAATATCGCAATTATCGGCGATATAACATAATATGCCAGAGAATAATATCTCGAATATTATGCAAAACGATTGTTACGGATTACGATATTGTGAATTTTGATCATTTTTATTTGGGTGGCGAAAATATTGACCGTAGTAAAAATAATGTAAATTTGATAAAGTCGAAAAATATGCGTTATATTTTTAATTATCAATATTTTTTTGACAATATACAGTGATATTAAAATTTGTAATTATATGTTCAGATAAATGTTCGTGCAACTCCCTACACATATTCCCTTTAACAGTGAAGTACTAAGTACCGTTTGTAGCATGTTTCGGGGGATTGTCCAAATATATAAACAATGGAAACTAACCGAGTGTTAAAGTGTTTATTGAAGAGTGTTGAGCGATTCATTTTGTTGTTAGTACTTTTGCATTTAATTCGCAATTATTTTGTAATTCTCTTAGTTTTAGGTATTTTTTTGCTTGTTTTTTGCTATTTTAATTTTCATTAATTTTTCTTTTGCTTCAGTTTTAAGGAAAAGAAACTAAAGTTTCAAAATAAAATTAATACAATAAGAAGTAATAAAAATGTTTTATAATTATTTCACTCTAAAAATTTGTGTAATGACTATATATTTGAAAAAAATAATATGAATAACAAAAGTTGTGAGAATAAAATTAATTCTACAACTCTCTTTATACCTGTTTTCATTCTTTTCTGTATCAAAAATAGTCAGGTAAAAAAAAAGCATCTTTTAGCAGATAGTCCAAAAAAGAAAATTTAGAACAAGTATTGATGACTGCTTCGTATTTGACGAAATAAGCAAATTTGAAACATATGCATTAGAAATATAAGAATTGCCAGTCGGTATTGGTCTATTGTAAACGATTCAATGCAATTGAAATTAGATTGGATCCGAAATTTTGAGAATTAACTAACCAATCGAGTTGGGGTCGCCTTATTGAGAGTATACGATCACAATAGTCTTTATAAAGTGTGGGTTCCGTGAAAGGAACGTTAATAATTTAGAGTTCCATAGCCGAAAAAAAATTGAGAACCGAGAGTAAATAATATGATATCGTTGCATTGTCATTTTCGCCCTCATTTGCCAATTAAGTGTATATTAAAAGAGAGAAATTGTCCTAGAAAGGTGGTTTAGTAGCATAATTGGGAGGAAATATATTTTTATTTTATGGTTTTATATTGAAAATCCATTTTTGCTGATGAAAAGTTCATTTTCCCGGTGCAGCTGCATCCCTCGTGTTGCTCATTAAAAGCACTTATTTCAAGTATAAGGGATGTTATTTATATTCAATTTCACTAGCTGAATGAGTCCCTTTTTCTATCCGTGCATTGTTCATTGATCAACAAATTCCTTTTCTGGATGTAAAAAAAAGAAAAAAAGAAACAAGTTTAGGTCTCTTGTCTTACTCATGATCTTTAATGTGTGCGTGGTATATTTTTTCAGCTTGAGTATGAAGCTTACCGAGTTGTGCGCATGGAAATAACAAATCCACCCTTGTGTTCGAAAGCTATATTAAGATTCGATATTGGGTAAAAGAAAGAGGGTGCTGATGGTATCGTTTCTTGTTTTTTTGCCCAAATAGCCAAAACAGGAGACTTGAAAGCTGGGTGGCTGGTGTCAAACGTGTGGTGAAAGGTCAAATACGTCATGTTTCTAAATATACATTTGATTTGTAGTTTATAGGAAACTTCTGGAAAAGATTAATTAATGTGCTTGAATCTTGATTAAGTGCAAATTAGATTTAAACCAATGAAAAATCAGACCATATTATTCAGAAAAATATTTATGTGTATTAACAAAGCCTAGAAAAATACAAAATTTTGTGGAGCAACGACAACTTTTTAGGAGCTACAAAATGGAATGTAACGTAACAGTTTTTTGTTTTTATATTAAGTTTAATTAAAATATTGGGCATACCTACATTTTTTTTCGTGGCGACTTGGTGCCCAAGATCTGGAAGCCCCACTCATAAATAGTTCATTGAATGAGTAAAATTATTATATTTTCTACTGATAATACTATTATTACTAGGCATTTTTTCGATTCCTTTTTTTTCAGGAATGATGTTGCGAATAATGGTAAATAGCTGTAATTATTATAAACACATTAGGGTTAAATGTATGACAACTTCAACGAAAACGTTAAATGTTCGAGTCTCTCTATATTATACTTAATATCCCTTAATTAATATCTTATATTATTACACTTAATAGCTATATTATGGTGAAGTGGTTGGGGATCTCACATCTGTTTCAAAAAATTTTCGACGAAATTTCTTCTCACTGTCGTAGCTCTAAGATTAATTGATGGAACAATTTTGAAATGTTGCCCATTTTCAGATAAAAGTTTTGAAGAACATCCTGATATCAAATTGTTTAATGGTGTGCTCTTTAGTTTTTAAGTTATTTTATGTCAAAGTTGAGAATTATTTTTGGCCTTGCGTAATACTGTTAAGCCAAAATTACAAGTATTTGCAGCCTCGTACACTGAAAATGAGTTACTCACGTACACTGAAAATTAGTAACTCATCTCACTTTGTTTAAAATTCTTTACTTTTGGAGCAATTAAATAGTTTATATTAACGGTTTTTCGCATTTCTGCGTGTAAAGAAAAAACTCATCATAATGAAATTATAATTTTTTTTGTATCTACGTTTTCTTATGAATGAAGATAAAAAATAAATAAAATAACTTCTGGCCTTTCTGTAAAATGTCGAGGCTTGCTTTTAAAAGTGTATTAAATTTAGGTTAGCTTTTAGTGAACTTTTTTTATGTATTTCACATGAGATCGTTTTTTAGGTTTTTTTTAGGCACTTAATTATTTTTGGACTGAATCTTTTTTTACGGCTTATTACTTTAATTTTTAAAGTAAATTATATTTTTGGCTCATGTCGCTACGGTATACCTTGCTATGAGGGCAGAGGAATTAGGGAAGAAGGCTGTTGAATTAATCAATTTATAAATAAATGAATAAAAATTCTATCATTATTATACGGCAGTCCATGACTTAATTTATTTTAAATTAAAATATAATTCCTTAAAAATAATTCCTAATTTGTGAAAACTCTGTTTTCTGTAAGTCACTTATTTATTTTACTTTAAAAAAAAAAGAAGCAATTTTTTAGTATTGTGAAACGGATATATATTTTTTAATTATATATGACGAAAGAACAGGAAGTGTCTGACATCTTTTTTCTTCCCATCTTCTTTTTCAGGCTTCAAGAAATGTATCCAAATGTGGCTACCTCTTCGTTGCTCCAGACTGGGACTTCAATGTGTCGGTCAACAGGACAAAGGTCTGTTGATGGATTGTTGAATTTTATTTTAAATGCTTTTTATCGTATATTTTATCTAACATAGGAAGTTGGTTTTTATTTCTTTATTTATTTTACTTTGGTCACGATGTCGTATTTCAAGTCATAAAACTTTTAATCGTGACCGACTGGAACTAACATTATGGGCATGACTCTTTAATATTTCGGAAGCAATAAAAATGATAACTAACCATTAAAGTCTATTGTTTTTTTGGCTCTGAAATGTAAACAAACTCTTCATATTTTATAAAAGTTAAAACTAGTTTTTTTATGATTTACGCAGTTGCAAATTATCGTTTTAAGAAATTTTAACTCGAAGTGTCGGAAATAAAATATTTTATTAAAGACAGGAAAATAAGGAAATGAAACAATTCCGAAATCGTGTCACTTATAGAATGATTTGCTCCGAAATTTGTGCCGATTTTTTCACTTTATAATGTAATTTAATTTCTTTTTATTTTGAAAGCTTTAAAATAATTACTTTTAGTCTAATTTTTAGCGATGAAACTTAGACAAATTTTATATATTCATATTTTCTAAAATAAATGTGTTAAAATTAGTATTTTATAGTTAGCCCTGCTAAAACTACCATTTTAAAGAATTTTTAGCTCTAACAATTGTTGGGAATCACATAAAGCAAAAAAATAGAAGAAGAAAAGGATTTCGAAATCGTGTCATTTATAACATAGCTTGCTCAGAAATTTGTGTTTTTTTTCGATTTATATAAGTTTTATTTTTAAAGTGATAAAATGATTAATTACCCTTTCTATTGTTTCCTAACGTGGATAGGCAAGTATTTCATATTAAAAGTTATAAAAAGAAATCTATTCAAAATAGTTCTTGATATTTAATTATTTTAACATGATACATTATCGTCTAGCGTTTTATTTGTTTTATTTTACGTCATGGAAGAAAAAAAAAGCAAAACTTTTCAAGTTTATATAAATTGAATACAATTTTGCATGAGATTAATGCCATTTATGTTTCTTTAAAAATTTGATTAAAATCTGGTTCAAGAAAAACATAGATGATTTAGGTTCGTAAAGAATAATTTCATGTTATTAAAGTTTTAAAATTAATGTTCTAAGTACAACTTTCATTAAAATTTTAGGATTTAGTTGAAATAGTTGAAACATAGTTAAACTGTGTGATAATTCCACAGTCATATTTTACTTTAGAAACCATAACATTGTTTTCTTTAATAATAAAGTGGTTTACTAAAACTTTAAACCGATTCTTAGTTTGAAAACGATTTTTGAAAAATTTGAAAACATTTACGAAATATGGTTTTTAAATCTCAAAAAAGTGTGTGTATTCAGTATTTAAAATTTTTTCATATGAAGTCATGCTTAACTCTGCATTCGTATTTTTGTCTTGTCGTATTCAAAAATTTTTAAAATAATTCTAAAATTGAAAACGAAACAAATTGCCACGTATTCTAATAATTTGCTTTTCTTTTCTCGAAAAAGTACGTGCTTTTATAATTTCATTTTGTTTTAAAATAAAATCATGAGCATCAAGACAAATTTTTCAAGCTCAGTAATTTTTAGACAGTGTGAAGTATGAAAACTAATTTTATTACATTTCTTATAAAAAGTATAAATATTCTCATACATTAATATCAGATGTAAAAAGCATCAGCCTTTTAACTTGCATTTATTTTTCATTTCTAAATTAATTTAAATTCATAACAGGAAGATTTTTTAATTGAATTATGTACTAGCATGCAACTAAATGTAACCATTTATTGAAGACGTTTGTTAACATTGTAAACTGTAGAAATGAAGTTAAAGAACTTTCCAAAAAAATAGATCGTAAAATTATCAGTTTGAAAAAAAAGAACGAAAAACATTTTTAAAATTTTGAATAATTAATTGACTAAGACTCAGATGAGAAAAGAAAAATTTAAATTATCTTTTATTGCCATCTCTAAGCTTTATTCTCAGATAAACTGGTTCCATTTTATTTCATTTATTTATTTGCTCTTATTTTTATTAATAGTTAAGGAGCAGTTTTGTTTGTTCTTACTTAAATATTAATTTACTACTTCTGTGTATATTTCTTTGACTAAATTTTGTCTTAAATGATAATATGTATTAAGGTAAGCCATTACGGTATATCTTACATATGTTTTCGCTAAAGCACAGAAATCTGTTTTTCTGCAGATTATTTAGAGTAATCCGTTAATGTGACGAAAATTGTTTAATTTTTCACCAAGATAATCTTTTTATATCCCTATGAGGTATTCAGTAAATTTAAAATAAGATCTTTGGTGAAACAGCATCAACGTTTCTGCTCCTAAATTAACGTAAAATTATTTATTTGTTTTTCGATATATAAAGAATCAAGTTAATGCAATAAAAAAACTAATTAATACAATCAGTCACCAATTAATTAGATAACTAGAATACAAAGAATTAAACGGCATGAAATGTTAAAATTAAATGAGAATGTTAGTATATAATAAAATCTGAAGATAAATCGTAAAAAAAAGCAATTTTTCTTTCAGCGATGGCAGAGAAGATGGTTTGTTTTATACGACGATGGAGAGCTTACATATGCTTTAGATCAATTTGTAAGTAAAATTTTCATTAATTTCTCAGACCATTAATTATTTTAAATGTTCTTTCTGTTGTTTCTTTATTCGTTCTGTTCTTTCTTAATATTTTTTAATATTAATCTAGCTTAAAATTTAGCTCACCATCGATTAAGGATGCATACTAGTTAAGGATAACAGGCCACAAAAAATGGTGAAAAAAACTATAAATGTAGAAAAATTTAGTATAATGTAGAGGCTTTCAGGTGTCAACTACTGCAGTTAATTCATATTCTAAAAACATACAACTGGATGGAAAAATTCAAGAAGAAATTTTGTAAAGTTAATGCTAAATTTATAAAATTAATTTTTTCAGATCTTGTGCGAAGATAGAATTATTTCCGCAGATTGTTTATCCTTGATATCGCTCTAAGAGTTCATTCCTAATGTTTTTAAAAAAATTACTTTCGGTTAAATTCTTTAACACTGTAGATTTAGGATGCTCTACATTAGTTTCAAAAAGCAGGCTCCGAAAACTAGAAGATATATGTCGGAGGGGGAAAAAGGTAAAATAATTTGCTAGAATGCTGAAGTTTTCACGTGTTAGCTACTTGAGACAATTCGGATCGTAAAAACATATAACTGGATGAGAAAATTCGAGAAATGATTTTGTAAAACCAAAGTTTAACCTAAATTTATATAAATTTCTTGTGACTAATTTATAATTTCAGGTCTTGTGTGGACACTGAATAAACCTTTCGTTGATCATATAGTTCCATGATCAATAAACAACTATGATTAATAAGAAAAAAGAGATCTCATTGATCATAAAATATGATCAATAAAAAGAAAAAGTGAAATATTAAAAAAAACTATTTTAGCATATTTTTGTAAATGTGTTTTTTCTATTGTAAGTCTTTAGATTAAAGGATGATATCACTGTAATAATTTTTTTAAATATTCATTTCTACATAATTTTGCTGTATGATTTCTACCTAATTAAGAACATTTAAAAAATAAGTCAAAACTCATACATTCGTGTGCTTTTCGTGTACATGCTGGTACGCATTGAAAAAGATTTTGTAGACTTAGGAGAGTTCTCTAAAACTGTGTTTTACTTACTTCTGAAATTGATAACGTTTCAATTTTTAATCGATTTAATTTAAAATGCCACAAAATCGATACGCATTTATCATTTTTGCATGCACATAGGAGTCTTTTGGTTATTATTTGAAACATTTGCTAATCAGACTTTTTCATAAGTGCTTTTAAATTTCGATCTCATCATTGATTTGTAAAATCTATAGAAAAAGCTTATACTAATAATTGTATTAAATATACTAATAATCATACACTCATAATTCTATAACTAACTCTGGATTGGCAGCTAAGTCCCCGCCGTTATTAAAAGTTTTTGGCTTTATATTTTAGATCATTTGAAAGGAGCTGTTTCGTTCTACCGGAATTTATGTTTGTTTGTTTGGTTTTTTTTGAATTAGTTTTGTTAATTTTCAGATCCTTAAAATGAAAAGTAAATTTAAAACATGAGCATGCTTGATTCCTTTATCTTTTTGTTATCGGTATAAGTCCCGAGCCCGCAAAAACTACTCGCAACATTCTTGCTGTGTATAAGGAACGCGCCATATGTGAAAGAATCCGCTCGTGATTGGCATGCCAGTTTTAAAAATTGAAAATTTGTCCTTATGGTCATCCAGTTGAGTTCATTGAAGAGTAATTAAACGAATTGTATTAAACTCCGCTAGAAAAACTACAGGAGAATTGGCACAGAAAACGGAATTCTAACACATTAAAAAATTTAAAACAAAAACGGCAATAGCTCAGTTGCCAACCGAATAAACTTTCACGAATCATTTTATCGTTAAAATTATAATCAAATCGCTTGAAAACTATGAAAATTCCTGTCTGAAATGTATAAAAAATATAGTTTTGAGAAAATTCCACATTAAGTTCACAAAAGCTTATTCTGGCGTCATTCAAAAAAATGTATCTTTTTTATTGCCATGTTCAAGATGTATTGTATGCAACTCATGAAAGCATTTTGAGTTTCGCCATAAAGTTTTTAAGATATGAAATACGTTATAAATGATAGTAAAGTGTCTATGAGGCCCTTGCGGACTCTGAATAATGCATATTTTTCTATTTTCTTTTTTTGATAGCCGGACACCATTCCCCAAGGCACAATTGACATGAATAAAGTCCTGGACGTATCAGACGCGGAAGGCATCACTGGAAATGAATTTGCCATCTCCATAACAACACCTGACAAAGTTCATTTCGTCAAAGGAACCTCCAAAGAAGAGAGCAAATGGTAGTTACAATTTCGAAGCATTTACATTTTATTTAATATTTTTCGCTTGAAATATCATTATTTCGCTGAAAATGTCATTAATAGATAGTTATTGTTGATTAGTATTATTAAGATTTTGGTTTACCACTCTCATCATACTGAAATCTTGTTCATTAAAAACTAATATCTTTATACAGGGTTTTCTGAAAAGACTACCCTTAATGTCATATTTTAGAATACATATCGAAAATGAAAACAGAACAGTAAACAATGTAAGTGCAAATTATTAAATGAGAGAGGAAGCATAAAATATAGCAGAAGGATGTAATAAACATCGTAACTGGTTTAATTAGAGTTTGAAACTTGGGGTGTTTCTAGTAATCGTTTATCACCTCCTCTCTGTTCCCTTCCCTAATCGGACCTGGATCGTTTTTTATTACACTCACCCTCCTGTATTGTGTTTTATCAGATTTTAGCCTTTTTGTATTTTTCTAGGTCAAATATTATTTTATGATCCCAATATGTGTAGTGTGTACCTTTTTACTTCTAAATAAGGATTCTGAAAATACATATTAAAGGCGGTCTTTATAAAGTGCCTTGTATAAATTTTTTCCACCAAAAAAATGATTTTTTTTTATTTAGCATGCTTTGCAGAAGGAAAATAAGAAAGATTGGAGCTGCATTGAAACTAACATTCATAGTCATTTTCGACCCAATTTGTATGTAATATGGGAATGTATTTGTATTTAATTAAAAATTTTAACAAATATATCTGATAACTAAGGCCCAGATTTTGATGACATTTGCATTTGTTTGCATTTTTTGCATTTTTGAACATTTTCTGTCCTTTAGAGCATTTTTTTAGATTTATAGGGCATTTTTCTTTTAATTTTGGGGCGTATTTTGCATTTTAAAGCATTTTCTAAAGTTTTTGTTAATTTTTTCCAATTTTTATTATTTTTTGGAGTATTTTTATTACATGAAATGCAAGATTTGTCTTATAATTTTACATGTCATATTGTAACTCTCAAAGAATGTTTCAAAACATTTGCTAGAGCATACATTTATGCTCTAGAATGCTTCAAAACATTTGCTCCTAGTCAGCTTTGCCCCCTAAACCAGTAATCACACGATGGGGTACCTGGTTGGATGCATGCTTATATTACAGTGAAAATTTTAAGATAGTGAAGTCTATCGTCAGTAGTTTTGATTCAGAAGATGCTGCATCAATTAAGATAGCGCTAAACGTGTTCCCTTCTGATAAAATCGAAGGAAATTTAGCATTTATCAAGTCTAACTTTGCTATTGTGTCCTCGACAATTACAAGCTTGGAGAAACAAGAACTGGAACTTAGCGATGCAATAAATTATATTGATGTAGTGAGTCGAGTGTTGCAAAAAGCAAGGGGAAAAATAGGACAAAGTGTAGCAGCTAGATTGAACAAAGTTTTGGAGAAGAACACTGGCTTCCAAACAATGAAGAAAATCTCTAGGATACTAACAGGTGAAGCAACAACTTTTCAAATTGGAGAAGAATTGTCAGTAAGTGAGACCGTCTTTTTCAAGTACGCACCATTAACATCAGAAGAAGCTTCTCCAGGTATAAAAATTTACTTTCAGACAAGAGACGCTCGTTTACATTTCAAAATATCGAAAAACATTTAATAATCCAATGTAATTCTGATATTTAGTAATATTATGAGATGGAAGTTGTTATATTCATTAAAGTTTCTATACAAAATGAAAATGTTTTGGAGTCAATATATTTTCCTTTTTTTTGTTATTTTAGGACATAAAACAAATTTTTCAAACTTTAATGAACGTAGAACAAGTGTTGCATTGCTTTGTAGTTATTGAAATGACTCATAATTTTAAAGAGTAAAACATTGTTTTAGTTCGATATTTTTACTTTATTTCAGTCATGTCATAAGGCATTTTTAGCGCAATTTTCCCATTTTTAGAGCATTTTTAAGGGCATTTTTAACACTTCTTAAGGGTATTTTTTGCATTTTTTAAGGACATTAGTTGAGATTTTTAGGTCATCCAAATACGAGCTCTACTGATAACAAATATATCTGCACATTTAATGTCAATAAAAATTTTTGAAATCATCATAAGGTGCTGCGTTAAATTATGTTTCCGTTTAAATTAAACCAGTTATTTTTCCGTTTACTATTTTTTCTTTACTGAATCCTTTTCAACTATCCTGTGTAAGTTCAGCTTTACAAAATTTTGACCTGAATATGCATTCCTTCACTGAAGATTTGCCATTTTTTTTCCCTCTGTTTCTATTTCTTGAACAAAATTATTCAGAAAATCATACGATGAATCACGTTTTATAACAGAAAACGGCGGAATTAAATGGGAAGTTTATTTCAAAAAAAAATTTTAATCTAAGGGAACATCAATGTGCATCAGGAAAGAAAGATTCGAAAGACGAGTTTTATTTTTATTCGTATGAGATTTCACTAAACATTTTCTAGTTAAGTAACATAATTAAGAATAATTAGTCTCCAACCTTTAAGTTTTTAAGTAAATTAAACGTAAAATATAATGTTTTAGATAAGAATGACAATAAAACTTCTGCCTGGCTATCAGGAGACATGCCTCCCACCTCACCAAAAATTACCGGGCTATGTGTCCATCTCCTATATGCTACACTAAAGTATAATTTCTATTGTTCAGTGCGCAAATAAATAAGTAAATAAATAAACAGACCACCCAAAAAAACTTTTGGCCCCTAAAGATCATATCTTCACGTAGTAGGACTCAATCACGTTCTAGGTTCAATCTTAAAAATACATTTTCAAATTTCGATTGAATTTTGTATTTTGCCCTTTAAAATTGCATTCTTTAAAATGATGTAAAAATTGTACACCTTACAATTCAAAATTAATCGACTATTATTAAATAAAAAATTTAAAATTACTAAATATTTATTAGAAGTTATATTTCGTACGAAATTATCAATTATTTAGTTACTTTATAATTTTGAGCAAAAATTTTTCAATTTGCTTAAAAAGTTTCTCGAAATAGGGTAAAGCAAGCAAAATGCAAAATTAACATTACAAGGATTCAAACTTGGAATTACTCCCTGGCCAAACTATTGGGACCATATTTCCTAGATTGCGGCTACCCTTTTTATTTCGGGGTCCAGAAATCCGAATCCGTCGGGAAAAAAGGATATATAATATTCAGGGAAAATACGTTTTAGTGTCTGATTTCGTAACTTAAAATGCCGTTCGCACTAATTGAGTAGCATAGTTGAGGTTACCTCCTCGAACCATTAAAGATTGAGTTGTAGAATTCGATCATTAGATCAAAAGTTATCCTAAAGGTCCTTTTTTATATTTTGCGCTCTCTACTTTAAAAACTAATAATGATTTTGCATAGTTACGCAATATTAGTGAAGCGTTTAAGGCTAACTATAATTATTATATTTAAGGCTAAATGTTTTATGGAAAAAAAGAGTTATCTCACTTTATGAGCTGAAGTGTCATAACAAAAAATTATTTTGTTCCAGGTGGTTCGATGTCCTCTGCAAAGTGTCACCTCGTTACATTTCACGTCAAAAACATAAAAGAAATGCTACCTTTCCGTGCGGCAAGGCTACAATACCAACCCCAGCTGTAATAAATCAGGTAATTTCGATTATTTATGTACTAGGTTAACTCAGTCTATTGAAAACGAGGAACTGCTTGTTGGTAGAAAATTCAATATTACTTCGTTGTCATGTTAGAATTTTTCCCTTTATTTATGACACCAAAAACAATCTAATGGCTATTCAAGGAAAATGTTGCTTTAAAATAAGGAATATATGTGTTGTTATAATCAACTTATTAAATAATGTTAGAATAATAAATTTGAGCAATAGTAATATTTAACAAAACTGATCTTATTAAAAAGAAGCAAAAAAATTTAATAAAATGAAGTATCGCTTTTTAGAAAAAGTATTTTGTGGCACTAACTAAATACTACAATACATGCTTGATTTGTCACGGAATAGTTCTAAAATTTAGTTTTTGGAATATTAGATTCAAAATTTGCAAAAACATTGCCATGAACTTAACCTACTCCTTGGCTTTAAATTATAGGGATGGTGACCTTAAATATATATAACTATAATTTTATTTATTCAGTAATTAATTTGTAACATTTAATTAAACATAATTTTAACAAAGAGAATTATTTTAGTTTTATAATTTTACTTCGAATAGTTTTTAGATAACTCTTTCACTCCGTAAAAATGACTCTGTTATTTATTGCAGGAGTATTGCAGTGAGGATGACATGAGGTTAAACACTTTCTCAAGACCCAAGTTCCTGAGCACTTCCGAAATGATGCAAGATTGGATCCCTGCCACAAACACGGAAGAGGATGATGTCTTCTCCTCCAAAGATCCTTACATCAATGGATCGAATTCCAACAACAAGATAAAGAGAGATGTGGAAGTTCACAATGCTCTGAACAAACTCATATCCCTTCCAGAGGATACTCTTGATGATACTGAGAGTAAGTGCAATCCACAGATAAAAAGCGAGCACCCTGAATATAACTTTTGATCTAATGATCGGATTTTCATCTTCTAGGACTCAATCTTTATGTTTCGAGTGTCGAACTTTAATTAATTAGTGCAGATAGTATTTAAAATTACGAAATTAGACAGAAAAGAGCATTTTCTCTGAATAAACATACCTTTTTTTGTCGGATTACAGATCTTCAAATTAAGGACGTTAGTCGCAATCTAGAAAATATGTTTCCAAGTGTTAAGCAGCTGAAAGTTTGGGTCCTGCTACAATGAGAAAGTACGTTTTTGTGTCTGAATGCGTAACTTATAATATCGTCTACATTATTTTATTAGTATATTTAAGGTTTTACAATCATTGCGATTGAGACGTAGTATGTGAAAATCGGATCAGTAAATCAAAAGTTATTTAAGTGTTTCGACATATTTCATGCATAGGTTGTTTCGTTGTGACCGCCTTTAATGTACATATTTGTCAAAAATGACTTAGTATGTTAAAAATTGAAATTGATTTGAAATATTGTGTTAAAAGAAATGTCCAAACACTTGTGGGGATAGCGAGTTGAAAAACATCAAATTATTAATTATCCTTCATAATCATTTTGATTATGGATGCAGCAAGGATATGTCTCAATTTATAGTCCTTTGATTCCTTTTTGTTTCCTGCAGCAGACTAAACAGACTTTGACGTTTTTAGTTTTACCTTCCTCAGTACATTCATGTTTGATAATGTTTTATATGCTAGCATACGTATTTTTTCAACCTCATTTTTGACAAAGAATTTAAAAATGTATATTAAAGACCTTCATTAAGTAACACTCACATAATAAAATAAATCAGCAACTCAGTGTCAGTGTTATTTATTCTGGATACTTTCCAAACATCAATAATGCAAAAAAAGTTTTCGTATTTTTTTTATTATAACGATTTGCTCAACAGATTTTCTTCATAATTTTAGATACACTCAAAATTTGTGCAGCGTAGTTCAAAATATCTCTTGAGTGCTTAAGATAGGTTATGTTTTGAAGGAAACAAAATTATGAAAAGGGCAATTTTTATTAAAAACAATTTGAAAAAAATCCCTCTGTATAAAATCTGTTTTTATTAAGCATTGAAAAAAATAAAATTATTCAAAAATTACTTGCAATATATTCTTTTTCATAGATACTCATATTTCGTAATTGCATGCTTGCAAGAGACGTCATACCTGGGTCAGCCAATCAGGACCAACACACACGTGTGATGTTGCTTGCAGGAATCTAATTAAATCTTATCCGATAATGGATTCAGCGTCATGATATATCAAAGCCATAAAGTTATAACTTTAACTCGCCATGCACAACCACGTGATTGGACAAAATCATGTGATTAGTTGCTAGTACCCAATTCTTTAGATGTTACAAAGAATTACAATTTTTCCTGCGAGAAACCAAGCGAAGCAGTTTTATTTTCATATGAATAAGAGAATTAGTCTTGGAATGTATGATACTGATATATAACGTATGCTTTTTGTATCCCATTTAGTAATAAATTTAATTATTTACTTGCAGAGCTGCCAATAAATGAAGCCTTTGAAGAGAAAGCACCCAAGTAAGACTGAACATTTTATTTTATTCGAAAATTCAACTCAAACGCGTAGTGTGAGTTATCACTCCGTATAAAACGAAATTTGCATTGTTTTCAAATGTAACACCTTTAGCCCAATTTTAAAAAAAATCTTTCCTATTGTGTGAGTAAACTTAATGTTTTTTAAATTCATTCTGTTATAAGCTTTCTATGAAATATCATATAGCATGACTTTTAGATATAATTTCGTTGTTTTTTATGATTAATAAGCAGTTTTAAAACCTTAAAAGTACGTACAATTCGCAAAATAGAAAAAAATATCACCCTAAATAACTTATGCTTCAATGATCGGAATTTCAGTAGCACATTTTCAGGAACAAAGTGCCTATCATAATGATTCCAAGGGATAACTTTAACTATGCTAATTAGTTGGTACTAACTATTTTTTAACTATTCACTCTATTAATTAAGTGACCAATAACATGTGTTTTTATTTTTCTTCTATCGTTTAAATGAATTATTTTACTCGGAACTCGAAATACTTAGGGGATAGAGCGTTCCCCTCCCAATGAAGTGACCCAGGTTTGAATTCTACCCTGGCTTTCACTGAGCACAGTGCAGACATAAAATTTCCTTAGTGGTGGATGCATCATGGCTTAGAATCTCCTTGTCATCGAGCTAACCGTGGATGTTTTCGTGGTTTTCCTCTCCATGTAACGCAAATGCAGGTCAGTTCCATCAAAGAGTCCTGCACGATGGCTAGTTTGTCCCAATGATTGATCCTGAAGTTCCCTTGCCTTCTGGGTTGGTATCAGAATTACAAGTCTCTGGGGTTAAATAGTCTATAAGTCGGCATTTCAATGATGGTTATAAAATAAAATAAAAACTGGGACTTCAATGTCACGAGGTTTAATTGAAAAAAAGGTATAAATGAGAAACTTTTCTGGTATAATTTAAACTTATCATATAAATATCTATCTATCTATCTATATATCTATCTATCTATCTATATATATATATATCTACTTCATATTTCTTCTTGGATGTCTAGTGAGCATCTCAAACTTAACATGGCCCAAACAAAACTGTTTCATTTTTATCCTGAAAACTTCNATATATATTACAAAGGGATACAATATGCTTAAATGTCTTTAATAATAGCTTTAAAATTTAAAATAATATAATAAGGTAAATAGCTTTAAGAATCAACTGTATTTTTAATTTAATTTTGATAAATAACATTTTTATTCTAGCTCTATTTCATGTTTGACCTTAACAATAATGCTATAAGGTCATATTTTAGAAGCTAAATTATCCTTCTGAGAATATTCGGCACAATTGCCTTGTAATTAGGGGACCTTTGCCCTGACCCATGAATGACCGAATTTACCCTACGACCTGAAATAGGGGTATTCGTTACTCAACACTCTGGCGTGCATACTTGAATTGAAATACATCCCTATTAAAAATATTTCTCATGAAGAGAAAAATACCTTTGGAAACGGTGATAAAAAGCAGATACGTTAACACAATAATGTACGTTAAAATTAACTGTGTTATTTTTAAAAACAGACCGATTAAAGTCGTTCTTTCTTTATTGTTTCATCTTTTTTTATTATGACGTGATTATTACATTTTTGTGTAAATATTTTAGACAATTTATAATTCTTTTGTAGACTGGTAGGTTGTTAAATTTTGTTTTGTTGTGTTTTAAGTTATTACGACCTTTTTCAAAATGATTCAGACTTAATTTTTAATTATATTATAACCGTCGTTGAACAGCCGACCCTTTTTTGAGTTTATTACGACTACCAATGCTCACTCCCATAGCCTAATTTCGAACCCAATTCAAATGACAAAGGTACTCTTGGATCAAGTATTACGAGAATTTTGCTTTCGTGGAGGACTTTTTGATGCAACTAACCCGCATTTGGTTTTATGGAAGTGAAAACCACGAAAATATAGGAAAAGGACTCGAACCCATCATCTGTCTACCACTCAGGATATTTTACTTCAAGACTGATGTAGTCGGTGCGAGCCGGGTGTGGAATTCGTATCTACCAACCATCGCTGGGATTTGAACCCGGGTCACCTCATAGGGAGTGCTCAATTTTCTGAGCCACCATGGTTCACGTATTTAATTTTACGACACGTTTTCTAAAGATGCATCATTTGCCACATTATGAGGTATTAGCGAATATGATATATAAGTTCTATCAATTATCAAACTCTATGTTTGATTTTGCAGTTTCATAATATCATCAGATTGGACGCTAAAACAAATACAGTAAAATCTGGATAATTTTCCACTCTTTCAATTGTAGATTGGAAAACTGAATATTTTTTGGTATTATTTTACTATGCGAGGTGTTTCGTAATCATCATCGTTTATATACAGTAATCTTCATTCATATACCATAATCACCAGCATTTACGGGTTGCCCATTAATTAATTGTCTTAATTTAAACGTGAAATATGAAACATAATTTGAGGGAAAAAAAATATGCCGTTTTTTATATTTTCATTAGAAAAGCAAATAAAGAATAGTGCACTGAATTGTCCTACCTGTGGAAAGACGTTCTGTTTGTTTTTCCTATTGCAGTTTGTAGCCTACGCCACCTTTCGGCAACATTTGAAATAAATTTAATACCATGTATATTTTTTTTCTTCAAAATTTATTGTTTTATTTTATAACAAAGTAGCTAACGACGCATTTTTTTCAACTAGTATTTTTATTTACGTACATAAAAGTCAGTTACTTTTGTTGGAAAATAAATCAAAAATATGTACCCATTTGAAGTTTAAAATGATTTTTTGACCCTTTTCGTTACGGCAGTTCGCTCCACTGAAGTGACACCACTGAACTGTTCTCCGCGCCGCGAATTATGCACATTAAACTTTGGTAAGCTGATGTTCGGATTTTCTTGTATAAGTATTATACAGGGTGATCCCGAATTCATGGTACAAACTTTAAGGGTAGAAACAGGATATTGTAACAATCATTTAATGCATTGGAATCCATGGACACAAGTGACGCGGTGGGCTGCAAACAGGGGAAAGAAAAGAAAAGAGAAATTGTTTTTTTGCGTTGCCGGTAGCGGGCAGTAGATGCCTAGTTGCCGTTCAACAAGATGTATCTCACTAGGGAGAAGTGCCATTCGCACTTGTGCTGATGTCTACGATGGGAGTCTTTACGTATGCGAAAAAGCAGACATGCATTACATGTACGGCCGTGCAAATGGTAACCGCAGAGCTGCGCTACGAATGTATCACGCGCTGTTTCCTGATCGACGAATGCCGGATCACAGAATGTTTTAGCGGTTACATCGTCATCTTCGTCAAATAGGTCCGTTCCACGTCACCAGACATGAAGCAGGTTGACCAAGAGCTTTTCGCTGTCCAAGGCTTAAAGAAAGCATCTTGAACGTTGTGGCTGATAGACCCGAGTCAATTACAAGAGCAGTTGCTCATCACGTTGGTGTGAGTCATCAGACCGTTTGTAGAGTGTTAAACGAAAATCGCTTATGCCCCTTCCATTTTCAGCGAGTACAAGCTTTGAATCCGGCAGACTATCTTCTCCGCCTGAGATTCTGCCAGTGGATGGTGCAGCAATGTGCACTGCAGCCGGACTTCATAGCTCATGTGATATTTACCTATGAGGCGACGTTTACGCGCTAGCGTGTCTTTAATGCGCACAACTCCTATGTTTGGGCAACCGAGAATCCACGTGCAACGCTACCTCATGCGTATCAACAACTATTCTGTGTGAATATGTGGGCTAGTATTTACTGTCAACGACTTTTTGATTGGCCCATACTCACTACCGATGCGACTTAATGGCGAATGTTATCTTATTTTTCTGGAACAGGTGTTACCAGAGCTACTGCAGGATGTTCCAATCGCCATTCGTAACCGCATGTGGTTTCAGCATGATGAGGCGCCAGCCCTCTTCAGCACTGATGAGCGCACTTAACTGAATGTCACGCTTGGGGCATGGTAGACCAGTCCCTTGGCATCTGATCTCCCGATTTATCGAGCCTCGATTTCTTTTTATGGAGTTATTGGAAGAATCTTGTTTATGCGACTCCACTTGACTCAGATGAAGATCTCGTTGTTCAAATATCCGAAGCTGCTGCATGTGTGCGTGAAATTCCTGGCATCATCTTTGAACATGTATGCCAGTTGCTCCACCGGCGTTGTCAAGCGTCCACCAGTAGCATCTATTGCTACTGGTGGACGCAATTTTGAACAATTATTGTAAACATTACACTTGTCAAAGACATTTTCAATAAACACTTTGTCTTTCCTTTCCTCTCTTATTTTTTGTGTTTTTGCCTCACCGCGTCCCATACATTACTATACAATAAATGATTGTTACAACGTCCTGTACCTACACTTAAAGTTTGTACCACGAATTCGGGACCACCCTGCATAGCAATATATTTGCAGTGCTCGTAACCATTATAAATAAAATGTAATCGACTTACATTAAGCAAGTTCAAAATATTATTTTAGTGGTATTCAACCTAATTAGGTCTGTCGAGTATTAGTGGTAGTTTGAAACAGAATGGACCGGTTATCAAACAGTATCACGTTAGCGCCAACTAAATACAGCTCTCGCACACACAGATCATAGTGTGAGGGCCTACTAAATACGGTGCTCGTACACACTGGGCATTGCGTGGATTCCAGCTAAACACGGCATTTGTACATGAAGGTCATCGCATGTATGTCGACATAGTACGATGCTCTTACACGCAAGTAATTGCGTGGATGTTGGCTAAATACAGCAATCGTACACATTGGTCATCGCATGCTTGTTGTTTGGATGTCAATTTACGATCCCTAATGTGCATATTCTTTTAACTTCTTTTTAAAAAATGTCGCAATAGATATTCAAAGTTCCCATCATTGCTCGCCATGCTTGCATTGCTCCATCTAGCCATGGATTGGCAGACTCGCCGCCCAAATACACCCAGATTTTATTGGATATCCGTAATGGGGATAATTAAATTGGATATCCGTAATGCGTATAAGGCTCTTTTTAAAGTACCCCAAAGAAAAAAATAGATGCTGTTTAAATCAGGAGAGCGTGGTGGCAGAAAAACAAGTCCATTGCGTCCAATCCATCATGTAAACAACGTCACCTAACCATGGGTTGCTATGCATTTCTAAATTCGTGTGATGTCCCTTACCTCCCTTTAAAGTCTGTCCCAATAATCCTGGGGGTGACACCTTGTGTATATTGAATGGTAGGTACAGAACAGCCTGTATGTATGCATAATAATGTGATCTGTATGCGGTTTGCGTTACATATATAACGCAAGCAATATTTTTGTAATTTTTTTGTCATTTAATTAATTTATCTATTTTTTTGTTTTATTCATTAATTATTTTTGTTACTTTAGAGATTATTTATCAGAGCTAGAAGAGAGTGAAAATCGAAGACGTAACAGAAGATACCTGAAGCGTGAAAACCGAATCCAACGCAATCAGCGCAGTCGTAACGACGGCGTTGCCAAAATGATACCAAACAAAAGTGCGAGCAAGAGTACCCTCACAGATTCTACTAGTTCTATTTGCAATCAAACTCCTAACACATCCGCCATTGCAGCCGCTGAGAAGTTGGAATATCTGGAGTCAATTCACTCCAAAGATGATAAATCACCTTCAATTCAAAGAGATATTATCAAAGAAATAGGTAATATATTTTTTATACTAATTTATTGTAAAAAATAACTATTGTTGTTATTATAACACCTTTAACAGGGTAATATGATGACTCTTAATTTTAAGTTGGAGAAAAAGTTTCTTACAGATGAATGAAATGAAATGGAACGCTGAATTAAATGAAAATAATTACTACACTCCGTTGCAATTTAAGAATAAACCATTGCGGTATAGGATTTAAGTAATCATGCGTGACTGTGTTAGTTATGTTTTATTTCGTTATCAAATTATAGAAATATACTTTCAAAACAATATAAGAGCTTTTGAAAGTTAAGCATGCCAGGCAGAAATTTAATTTGTCCTATCTTTTACGATATATATCATTGAATTATTTAAAGATGGTTACAGTGTCGCAGTCTTACTGGAATCTCAGACTTGGCGACATATTTCGAAAAATAAGGAGAACATTCGTTCTTGAAAAAGAAACAACTATATGACGCTGAAAGTGCATTGCATTTAATTGGACCACTAAAAATGGCGCGTCTTCTGCTTACATTCCTTAAATCAAATGAGAGAGAAAGAAGTTTTACTTTTGTTTCGCTGTAGAAGAAAATCGTCTGCAGGAAACAATATTTATCATTCTTTCATCAGTTTCTTTAAATGCGAGCAGAAAGACGTATATTTGTTACGATATTTAGATATTTTTAACAATTCTTACAACTTGTTAATTAATTATTGTTGTTAATAAGTGTTAATATTATTAATAAGAAAACAAGCTAAAATTAAGCCGTATAACGTCGTTTCAAGTGTTGGCGATATTGGTATAAGTTTGCGTAGTTTGGCACAACTTGGCGCGCACTTAGATGCAGACAGGCACTCTAAATAAAGATAAGAGGATAAGGAACGTCCTTACTGCATAAACCGCTCCATGATAGGCACGGAAATTTTAAGAATCAAGATTAGTTTCGAACGAAAATCACCCAATTGATACCATTGGAAGAAAGAAATCATTGCAGTTATGCAGGGCAGTGTGAAAATGAGCCCTTTCACAATTATTTAAGAATTGTTTTCCATGCATTTTTAATTCAAAAAACACTTCATCGACCGAATCGGATATTCGTCGCGGACGCTTACCAACTGATAACCTAATAACTGACTTTACTCAAACTGTTTTAAATATAATTTTTATATAATGCAGCATTAATATCATAAAAATACATGTTTTTTTAAAATTTAATTAATCTATACATAATAATAAAAGCGGCTGTGTGTGTGTGTGTGTGTGTGTGTCTGTAATCACAATATATTGCCCCAGAAGCCTCGCCCAGGCTCGAAACTCGACACATAATTGTGTTTTGACATAATGAAGAAGTATTTTTTTTCTTTTTCAAAAATTTGGATTNATTTAACATTGAAACGCTTTGTGAGTTGATGCAATATGAAACAACCTAGACAATACAAATATTTTACGTTGGAATGCTTCATAAGAGAACACAATATGAAACATTCTATTCAATGAAATGTTTTATATTGGAATGCTTAGTAAAAATATATAATATGAAACTTAAAGAATGCGACTATTTTATATTGGAATGCTTCATATAATATGAAACATCCTATACAAAAGTATATAATATGAAAAATGCTATACAATGCAAATATTTTTCATTGGAGCGTTTCGTAAGACGATACAATATTTTCATTGTGAATGCTATTCATACACAATCTTTCACTAGTACGTACGTAATCTTTTTGTTTATGGGCAAATATTTTCTAAGCGATAAAATACTTTTATTTATCTAAAAATATGTGAGGAAGCTATCATGTTATAACAAAGATTCTTATTTTATCTTTCATGTAAGCACTTAATATATTATCTGAAATCACACTGTGTTTATTACTATTCCTAGAAAACCAACGCCCTTTTAGATGCTACTGATACAGTAGTGAAAGTTCAAGTGTTCTCCTTTCTTATTTACTTTTTTAAAAAAAAATTCCTTTATTAAGTAACCTTTTTTCTTTAAATAATAAGTCATTGTATTCTATTTTTCCGGATTTTTTGTCGCTGTTATTTCTTAATAATTTAGATGATAAATTATCTCTGATTTTTTTTAAAAACTTATGTCATTAATTTTTACGGAATACTTTCAATGCATGCCACCGCCATGTACTTGCCGTATTAAGTATATTCTTCCATTTGTTAGAACATTTTTGTTAACTATCTCAAAATTCTTCGGCAGTGTTTCCGTTAGTGTCTAACACGAATAGAAATATCTAATAACACATTTGGAAATGTTTTTGCGTTATATGGTGGGTGGGTTTTGAATCCAGGTTATTTAAACAAATCCTTCCATTCACGACTCATCATTATTACACTTAACGTATATTTTATTTTATAATCGTCGTTGTACAGTCGACCCAATTTTGAGTTTACGACTATCAGTGTCCAGCTCCGTAGCCTTCTAATTTTGAACCAAACTCAGAAGACATGGGAACTCATAGATCAAGTAGTGGGAGAAATTTGCTTTCGTGGAGGACTTTCTTAGTGAAACTAACCCGCATTTGCGTAACATGGAGAGAAGAACCTCTCACGGTTAGCTCAACAGCAAGGGGCTTCTAACCCATGATATGTCTATCACTGAGGATATTTTAAGTCAGCACTGTGAAGCCGGGGGCACAATTCCTACGAACCAATCACAGCTGGGATTCGAACCTGGTCATATCCTTGTGAGGCGAACGCTCTATCCTCTGAGTCATCGCGGCTCTTAGTCTTTACATTACAACAATCAATTTACGAGCCACAAAATATCAGACGTTATATTTATAGCTCTTAATCCCTTGTGCAAATTCAAATTATTTGCATATCCATAAAGGTTGAACTGATTACTTTTTTTAGAATGACTTTTATTTTTAGAAATTTAATTTTTTATTTTGACCATCTTA
Organism: Parasteatoda tepidariorum; assembly: GCF_043381705.1. Classification (NCBI taxonomy): domain Eukaryota; kingdom Metazoa; phylum Arthropoda; class Arachnida; order Araneae; family Theridiidae; genus Parasteatoda; species Parasteatoda tepidariorum. Next base: position 82,467,940 of record NC_092204.1, on the reverse strand, counting down.
AAGCTTTGTTGATATAATGTTACTTTAATAATCGTATTCCATATCCGCTCATTCATAACTTATACTAGTCGGTACACAATTACTGGAAAATATGAATATTAAGTTTCAATTAGTTTTATGCTTTTTAAGTCGAAACATTTATTTTTTATCTCTCTTTCTTGCATTTTTGAAAATCAAAAACATAAAATCCTTTTTTTTAATCGATATTAAATTACACCATCATTATCGTATTATAAATGAAAATGTATTCCTGTTTTTATGAAACATTGGAATATGTTTACTTTTAAATTTGGATTTCTTTTTTCTCCCTATTTCAGCATCTTCTACAGAACTCTCTGCAGCTAAAAATGGAAAGCAAACTCGATCCAAAACGAATCTGCGTAAATCAGAATCACTGAAAAATATTCCAATGGAAACTGAATCCGAAATAAAGGATCACGTGTCAGGCCTCAGAAGGTATCATTCCTTTAAAGGGTCATCGTCTCACCGTAGAATTAAGTCTCCTAGCAGTGGCACTTCTAGTCTCAAAAGAATAAAGTCATCCTCTACTGGGCACCCGAAAGCAACTAGTACACCCTTAAGCATGGTTACATAAATTTTTAAATGTCATATATTGTTGTCAGTTCATTCTTTGTCCTTATAATTATTGTTATTCTGTGAATGTATAATTATAGTATTTTATTTCAATTATTTTTATAGCAGAAATAAAATTCATTTATTTTTATAGAAAGGAAAAAATAAGCAGTTCTCTCAAAACGTGAGAGTATAAAGAGAATACCACAACAATTAATTTAAAATTTAATTCGCAGCAAAATTTTTAGAGTAAATTGTTCTGTATAGTGACATTAATTAACGTAAAATATTGCAAAAGTTTTTTTGTCACAACTCTCTAACCAAAATCGCTGAAGAAAGTCTTTAACCAGAAGGACACATTTTTTTCATGTTAAACTGAGACAATGCAAAAAAAAAATTCCTTTTGAAAAGTGTTTCCATGTTTGTAAATTCAAATATAAGAATAAAGTTTTATAAGAACGGGAACTCTAAACATAACATCCTTGACAAATGGAAGCTATAGGTAAATTAAATTTTATTGAGTGGAAGATTTTCAATAAAAATAATACTTGTTATAATGTATTAATAATCGAAACAAATTAACAGAAAAATTGAAAAAAAATTAAGAGCCTTAAAATTTAAGTTAATGAAATATTATTACAATAAAATTATTGGGTTAAAACTAAGGCTGAATTTAAAATTCAAGGTTTTTCTAATAATTGCTTATCATTCTTCTCTGTCTTTTTTTATAATCTCACGAGTTTTGATATTTTCGGTTGCGCAGGTGTTTGTCATTAGATTTCAAAAGCATTTTTAATTTTTTTAGTTTAAATATTGCTTAGCAATTTCATTTTTGATAATAATTCTGGAAAAAAATAAGGCTGGTCATTAACGTAACTGTTAGAAAAACGGAAACTGTTGGTTTAATACCATAATAAGTGGGAAAAAGAATGCAAAAGGTAGGAAATTATATATGATAAATTAAAAAGGCATTTTAAAATACCTCTTTAAATTGAAACTTTATAGGATCTTATGGTTGAGATTATTTATTGTAAAATTGATTGACATTAAATTATAAATAAATTTGAAGCTATTATTATTATTTTTTCAATTTTTTGATTTTTTAATATTTAAAAGATACCTTGTTTTTGAATCTACAATTATATAAATTAATGAAGTTTTTTTAAAATAAGATATCTTGTATATTTGATTTCTATTTGTATTATTGTATATTTTTATGCTATAATTGTTTTGAAATTGCAGAAATCTTCAGTCACCCTGAGTACATCTCCTAGTACAAGTACAAATATCCCTTCCTCATTAGATACTTCTTGTGAAAAAACTAAAGAGGTGACTTGGTTTTATTTACTTAGCATTGTTTCATTTTATTACAATTCATCAGATATTACTGGCTGCTATATTTGGAGGAGATAAATTTATAAAGCCTTCATGAGGCTATAGTGCTGATTAAGTAAAAGAAGATGTTGTTGTAAGGTTATTTTTAAACTTGGGTAAACAGTAGGAATGCCAAATCTAACGTTTGCTCTAGTGAACTGCGCATTCAATCTAATTAACTACTGAAATTTGAAAAAAAGCGGTATCATTTATTAATCCCTTAAGAACGTGATCAAGCATATGTGATGACGCGATTCTCTTTCATGGCCCAATGTATGATATATGAAACCAGGTTCTCCGACCCCAGCAGCCCATCATCACACGGACGTGATTTCAATTTGGAACGTTTTATTTCAGTTTTTAAATAACGTTAGTTAGCCGTCGAAGTCCGTTAAAATTTTGAATTATGTCCCGCAGACCATCAATATGCGTTTTCGACTCCGAGTATTTTGTTTTTTAATTTGATCCTAGGTTTATGTAAAAAACTGAGGGTGTTCCGTGAACGTGAATTACTAAGGTTTTTATTTATGTTCTGACGTAGTGGGAAACGAATGGACGGATTATAATTATTTTTTTTTTTGGNTTTTTTTTTTTGGGGGGGGGGGTCAGTGTTGTAACTGTTTTTGTAAATATCACGGACATTTTTACTGTATATTCAAGCACTATCAAATATAACAAACTGTAAATTTCATCATATTTAATTACAGTAGCAATTTAATATGAATTTTTAAATAAAATTAAGCTTAACGGGAAAATTGCCTGGTTTCATGCGTACATAAATTCTCGAGCCGTGCAGGCCTAGGGAAGTCGTTTTTTTACCGGTTCGGAACATGTTTATTAAAGCTGTTGAATAGCATCGAACGATGCTACAAGGAGTAATCAAAATGTTTCCGTCACGGGATTGTACAATTTAGATTTGATACACCGAACATGTTAAATCGACTTGAGAATTTAGGCAATTATCTCATTACATCAATCAGATAATTCTTAAAACCGAATTTTGAGTCAGAGCAAAAGCACCCTCCTTCCAAAAACAGTGTGATCTTTCATCATCTTTCTAGAACCTCATAGCAAAATTGTTTTCTTGGTCAATGCTCTTTTTTCTAAAACCATGTCGAAATTATTTTGTTGATGTTTTCTTTTATATTAAATTAAATAAATAAATTTATAATTAAAGGCTTTTAAATTTATACTTAAACCTTTAAAAAATTTATAATTAAATTTATACCTAAGTCTTCTAAAGAATACTTATAGTTTTGTTCTGAAGCTTTCATTTAATTATTAAGTGTATGTGTGTTTAGAATGTATAATCTTCTACTGTATTTATGCTTTTTTTTGTAGGGTACATTCATGAGAACCGGATGGCTTATGCGTCAAACACTCACCAAGGATTGGTCTAGACATTGGTTTGTACTAAAAGATTCTTCGCTCACTTATTACAGAGATCCTACAGCTGAACACAGTGGAATTATGGATGGTATCTTAGATCTCAACCAAGTCAGCACAATTAGGGAGCAGGACTCAGACAAGTTTTACGCCATTAGCCTACGGGTAATTTCAATTTAGTACTCTTGGTTATTATATGTTTTCTTTCTTCGTATAAAACTGACTTTCATCGTAATTAGATTTATATCAACATATTTCATTAAAACCACGTTTAATCGCGAATCGGCCACTTCACCTATTTTATTTGAACATCTGACCCAATTCTCAGTTTATGACTATCTATGCTCAACTCCGTAGCCCTGTAATTTTGAATCCAACCTAGAAGACAAGAGAGCAAGAATTGGGTCAAACTATCCTTCGTGGAGGACTAATTATGGAGACGAACTCTGATGGAACAAAACCGCATTTGCGTCACATAAAGAAAAAAACCACAAAATCTTCAAGCTGTTAGCTGGACGGCAAGCATTCTAACCCATGGTCCGTCCATCACTGAGGATATTTTACATCAGCACTGTAGTTGGTGCGAGCTGGGAGAACAATTCGTACCAAACAGCCATGGCTGGGGTTAGAACCCGGGTCGTCTCATTGGGAGCGAACGCCTTACCCCCAAAGTCACTACAGCTCGCCACTTTGACTTTAGGTTTATCGGTACCTACTTGTTGTCCCGTCTACCAATTTCGCCAACATCGTTCCAAAGTCATTTTGGTATATTTTAAATTTATTTTAATATAATTTTTGATTCTAAAGAAATTGACAAAATAAAAATATAACTTATCACGTGCAGAAAAAAATTAGAAAAAATTCTGATTTGGTGAAAAAAGTCCCCGGGATAATACGCAAGTACCGGTTTATCTCAATTTTAACGATTTAGTTTACCTACAGCGAAACGCATAGGAACCGGTCATTAATTCTATGCCAGTTTGGTTCTTCCTCTCATACTCGCCTCTTTGCAACTCCAATTAAACATTTTAAAACAGTGGATTGAAAATAAAAATTAAATAAATAAAATTAAATAATTTTTATTAAATAATGATAAAATTATAATCTAATGTTAATCCTATTGTAAAATTAAAAGTATAGCTGTAACCAAAATTCGCTAAATAGCTGATGAATCAAAAATTTGAAAATACAGCTTTATGGTGCACAATAACATATATTTTCACGTTGATGCATTTTCGATCTGATTCAGGCCCTTAATAAACATATTTATATCTGCATTTATCTAACCAGCGACATGTTTACAATATGTTACATCTATGTTTATCATTATTCACATACAAATGTTCCTGAAATTATAGTTATTTTATATTTCATTTTCAGATGTGGGATGGCAAGAAGCATATTCTTGCAGCAGAAACGGCTGAGTTTCGAAACATGTGGATTCAAGCCCTTCAATATGCCGCTAACCTTTGGAGTTCTGCATCAAAAGAAGATTTCATCTGCACAGAGATAGTTCTGCCGGAACACAGCTTCCATTATAACGATCGCATGGAGAGGATTTCATCGCCATCTAGTTTGATATCTCTGCCGCATGCAGAAGAAATTAACCAGGAACAGGAATATTCCTCTTATTCCAGCGACGATCAGTCAGAATACTTTTCCCTTGTTGACGAAGATGAGGTAAAACATTAAATTAAGCTATTTCAGTTATTAAAAGAATTTAGATAGTTTAGATTTAGTTTAGATAGTTTTAGTTTACTTTGCAACAAAATCTTGTATTCTAAATTTAAAATGTTAAATTGTTTTTGCATAAATATTTTAAAATTGTATAACTTAATTATAGGCTATCATTACCATGGACCAAATTTTGAGTAAATGTGACTGGGTCGATATATTCTTTGTAAATGTAGAACATCCTTTTCAAAATTGCGTGATTTGCTAACTCAAGTATAATACAACTTCTTACAGGGCTGTGGTTACCCAGTCGTTAGAGAATCGGAATTCGGTCAACACCTCCTAGAAGAAGGAAGGCCTCAGCACGGATCAATTTAGTAGTCCGATGTGACGAAGTTAACTACGCAGTAGATGAAAAATAAGAAAGATGTCATTACGTTCGGGATACTGAGCTGCGCAGTGGTTAAAAATACGAAATATGTCATTACGTTTGGACTACTAAATGATATTTATGGTAACCCGTGCTGAGGCCTGCTCTTTTCTAGGAGATGTTGATTCGGTCCGGAGGAGCCGGCATTTGATCCTCGAATCCGTTGAGAACCATTAAGTACATGCAATATACGTGCTCGTTAAATCTGTGGAATTGAAAGTCCTGTGGTCGATAGTTGAGCAATACGATTGGAACAGGGATCTGTAGGGAATTTTCTTCCACTTCAGAGCTATGTCTATATTGCGGAAGTTTCTACATGAATGAGTGGTGCTGCCATCTATCCATGGGGTTCTGAGCTACGACATACTGTTACGCTGGTGGCGCTCTCTAGTCAAACGAAAGACGCATCTTTCTGACAATTTGCAAAAGCTCAATGGATGGCGAGCTCGTCTTGACATTCCTAAATTTCTATAATACAATTATCCTATTAGTTTCTGCATGTGATTGATGAACCCGGATCAGTAACTGAGGGAGAAGTGAACTTATTTGGCTAAAAAAAATTTTTCACTTGGCTAATAAATATTTTTTCTGCAGATAGGCCAAATAACTAATTTTTCAGATGTCAGCGAAATCACCGGATTCTACACAAAGGTTTTATTTTGAAAAATAGAGTCGATGGCATCTTTAACTATAATTTCTTAAATTATGTTTTTTTTCTTCTTTTTCCACAAAATCCGGACAGCGACGAAAAGAACCTGATTTTACGGTCATTTCAGACTTGGAAAATTATTAGTAGACACACAAATTCTTAAAAACGAAGCCTTATATATAAAAAAAATAGTTGAACAAACCACATTTTTTTCAAATTTTTACAAAATCAGGACTCTAATCTCTCAAATTCACAAAATACTGAGGTTTTTTTTCACAACAAAAATGGCACAACCCTTGTCCTTATTTGGGTCTGAATCTCTTAAGCATATAATAAGGTAAATTTTATAAGTGTGGTCTTTGCAGACAGAGAAAAAAAAGTTCCTTCTTTTTTCTCATTTTTTTTTTATTCAATAAAATAAAATCAAGATTGATAGCAGGTAAGTTGTACTCCGAAATGCGGATCTATAATTTCAAAGAGGGATGTTATTTTTATTACTAAAGAAAAATATCACTTTTCAGATCAAAACGATTTGAATACGGGTTTTGTAGGTTGTTATTGGGCTGTGAAGGTCATAGTCCATTATAACTATCACACTGAGTGTGATTAAAAGATCAGTGATAAAATATAACTTTTATTTACGAATTTCTCTGATAATAGTCATTACAATTTTCTCAATATTTCCTCATTTTTAGATGATTTAACAAATCAACCAAAAACATCCGTATATAAAAATTAAAATAATAAATAATAATTAAAAGCAATGAAATTTTTTTTTCTTTATCGTGGTAAAATCGAAGCAAAAAATTGTCGCGAAATGAGTTGTTTAATCTCTTTCTTTTTTACTGTGTATAGCTGATTATGTCTGTTTTGAAAATAGTAAGCTATTGGAATATAGCTTGAACAAATTTCACGTCAATTAGATAAAAAAATACTTGTAATTCATACATTTTTAGTAAGATCTCTCCTTATGAAACATTCTACTTTTCTCTACATTCATAAAATTCTAAGTCTGTCTATGTAGACGCTCAAAAAATTTCAAGAACCATATTGGAACGTTTTTTTCCTACAATTTACAAAGTTTTATGGTGTAGTTTTTGAAAAATCACCACTCTTCTGTGTATATCGAGAAAATCACAATTCCGAACTGAAACTCATTGTTACAGATGGAACTTTCTTTTGAATGGGTTTAAAGATACATACAATGATTTATCCCACAAATAGCCAATATTTTAAATGATATTTCAAACTTTTTTTACTGATTCAGCTGTCGCTGTTATTTTAAACTGCATAGTTATTTGTAATTTCTAAAGAAATAGAACCAGACTAAAACTTAGTAAAATGAATTACCATTTTGAATCTTGCTAAAAAATCAAATTAGTTTTCATCACAGTGTTTTAATGCTAAATTAAAAACATATGCTCAAAACAAATACGCAGGTATTCAAATGTAAATTTTTTTTTTCAATACGCTCGTTTATACTGAACTGAACTTATTACTAGAAATTAACTTTCTTAAATTTTGTTTTGATAGTAAAGTCCCTCGTATTTTCTTAAATTTTTAGTTTGAATTTAATTTTGTTATAATGTCACTTATAATGTTTTCTTGAATGTTTTATAATGTTTTTTTGATCTTGATCTTTTCTTGTTACTTAATCTTTATCTAATTTTGATATTATTATTTTGATAATGCTACTTACATTCCGTTAAATTTTATCTAAAATTTATTTTTCTAAATTTTTTATAGTTCATTATCTTAATTTTTGCTCTAAATTTATATTCTGAAATTTTATTTTGTAATAATGTTGTTTATATTTTCTTAAATTTATTTTATTTTATATTATTAATACTATCAATGAAACTTTCTTAAAATTTACTGTAAATTTATTTTCAAACTTTCATTCCTTTAATAACGTCGATCCCTCAAATTTTCTTTTAAATTTTCACAAATCCTTATTTAAACATTTGCATGAAATTTTGCTAAAATTTTCAAAATTTCAATTTTTTAACTAAAGTTATAGTAGCTAATATTTTTTATACTTCAAATGTATTTTCCTACATTTAAATTTTGTATAATGTCAATTATTTCTGCGAATTTTTTGAAACTTATTCGCTTTTTCATGATAATTTTATTACAATGTCTTTTCTTTTTTTAAAATGTTGTTTTTAGGTCAGCGATCTTTCTTCCTCTCCTCGCACTCTACCCCCTTCACCTCCTATAAACCGAAATGTTATATCTTTGGTTAAAGAGAAATCCAGAACACGAGGCATTTGCGGCTCAAAATCTAATTCACTTCCTAATAGTTCGACAGACACTACATATGATGATGATTCATATAATAAAAGTGCAGAAAATCAAGATATCGGTCACAAGGTATCAATGTTTCTCTTCATAATGTTTATTGAGCAATAAAGCCTGTATTTTCTTATCACCCAATACCCTTGAAAGTATTTATTTATATATCATCGGTGAGTTTTTTAAATCTTAATTCAGCTCAAACGTGTGTTTTTGGACGCAACGCAAAATTCGTGTTTACAAAAATTGACACATCTCAAAATGGGCGTTTGTGAAAATGGACACATTTCAAAATGTGTGTTTACGAAAATAGACACAGCTCAAAAGGCTTGTTTACGAAAATTAACACAGGTCGAAATGCATGTTAACGAAAAACGGCACAGCTCGAAATGACGTGTTTACGGAAATAGCTATAGCTTGAAACGCGTGTCTTCGAAAATGGACAGAACTCTAATTGCATGGTTACGAAAATAGACACAGCTCGAAATGCGTTTTACGAAAATCGACACAGCTAAAATGTGTGTTTACGAAAAAATACACAGCTCTTAATACGTCTTTACGATAAAGTACACAGCTCTAAATGATTGTTTACGAAAAAGTACACAGTTTTAAATGATTGCTTACGAAAATGAACACAGCTGTAAATGCGTTTTTACGAAAAAGTATATAGCTCTAATTACGTTTTTGCGAAAATGGACTTGAAAAGAACCAATTTCCTTGATAGTTTTAATTTATTTATCGTCGGTTAGCTTTTATATCTGGACACAGCTTGAAATACGTATTTAAGAATATCGACACAGGTCGGAATGCGTTTTACGAAAATCGACGCAGCTAAATTGTGTGTTTACGAAAAAGTACACAGCTCTAAATGCGTGTTTACGGAAAAGTACACAGCTCTAAATGCGTGTTTACGAAAAAGTACGCAGCTCTAAATGCGTTTTTACGAAAATGGACTTGAAAATGACCAATTTCCTTGATAGTTTTATTTTATTCATCGTCGGTTAGTTTTTATATCTGGACACAGCTTGAAATACGTGTTTAAGAAAATCGACACAGGTCGGAATGCTTGTTTACGAACATTGACATAGCTTGAAATGCGTGTTAACGAAAATAGTCACAGCTCAAAATGTGTGTTTACGAAGTTACATGTGTTTTTGAAGCACTTATTTTGATACGTGTCGAGTTGAAACACGCATCTTGAGCTGTGTCTATTTTCGTAAACACGTATCTCATTTTCATAAATAAGCATTTCTAGATGTGTCCAGATTCACTGGTGATATGTTTTGTAGCATGCCTCTTGAAGTATAAGTGGTAAAAATGTAAAGTGGTAAAGGTAAGTAGTTTTTTCCTTTCTGAGGCATCTTTATACGTGGCTTCGGAGGTGTCCCATAATGACTGTTTCTCCTTGTCTTTTCAAATCTTCATTTATTTTTGTTGAAAACTGATAGACAGATGTTACATAAAAACAGGGTCCTTAATATGTATTCTTAGAATCTTTTGAAAAATTAAAAAGTATACATATTGTGGTCGTAAATTAATGTGTAAATGAGGAAAAACTAAAATAATAAAGAAATATGACCAATTACAGTAGAGGTATAAGTATGTAATAAGCATCAAAACAGATTAAACTGGAGATTGAAATTTAAAAGTGTTTCACAAAATCGTCCTCTCAGTTACCACTTGAAATCAAACGTATGTTATTGTTTGTTACATACGCCATCCTGCTCTTGTGATTTGTCAGATTTCTATAACACTTTTTTATTTTTTTCTAGCTTTATTAATTTGCTACCCCTCATGCATACATTATTTCGTTTTCATTTATGATAAAGATTATAAAAATACTTATTAAGAGCTGTCTTTAAGGAACATCCCGTATTTTCTTAGAATCTTTGTCAAAAATGAAGTACAAACTCATGCCATTTGGAGATACAAATTAATATGAAAGTGAGGAAACAAAAGGGTTATCAAAACTTGACAAATTGAAAGTTGCTGATTGATTCTTATGTCTAATTATCGCCTTTCGCATACATTCAATTTTCTTTAACAATCAGGCAAATATTTTGAATCTCGCTACCCTGGTTAACGATTAGTCAACTATTAATAACGTTTTTCTTTGCTTAGTAAATAATTTGTGACCCCTAATTTGCATATTTCTGTAGCATCATTTTTGAAAAGCATTCAAAAGGTGACTATTTAATGCACATACCATAAGTATCCGTAGAGCTCAAAATTAGCTTCTGTTAATATTATTTCCACCCTTTCGCGAAGTACTCATGCTCAATATCTGACAATCTTTGATATGAAGTTTTTAAATTCATGCCTAGCATAACGTATTCAAAAGCTCCCCCTCTCCTTCAATGTATACTTCTTCTATCAGCACTACAGCTGATTGCCAACCCTGACTCGCCGGAGCAGCTTTATTCATCTTGATTTAAGTCAGACTCTACTACTTTCCATCCATTAACTCTTACACTACCCAGACATTTTTCCACATAATCTAACCAACTTCAACTTGGTCTACCTCTCTTTTTCCTACTGATTTGTGATAAGTTTTTCTTTTTTACTGCGCTTTCATTGTCATGTCTATGGACATGACCAGGCCATTTCATCTGTTGAATTTTAATGAACTTACCTTTTTCAGGTTTCTGTATTTCTTGTATCTCAAAGTTGTATCTTATTAAACTTTTACTTCACAAAAAATTTCTTCTCAACATCTTCCGTTCAATATGAGTAATTTTTTTTCTGATTAATTCCTTGCCAGCACTCATTTCCATATAAAACTATTGGTCTTACTTAGATCTTATGCTCATGTATTTCTTTTTCTGATCAAGTATTTTGGTTTGAACTGTTCACTTAATTACAAAGCATCCAAAACCAAAGAAATAGCATCATAGTATAGTAATAGCACAATAGCAAAGAAATAAATCACATTAGTAAAGAAATAGCATCGATTAGCCATATTTATCTTGTTCTTAATTACTGTTTTAACGTCATTGTTATTGTTTAATATTGTTCCTAAATATTTAAATTAATAAATTTTTTTCGAAACGTACTCTTTTATTTTCAATGGCGATGAACTTGGTGTTTTGCTTTGTACTGTTAATATATACAATTTAATTTACTATCTAATCCAATATATTGTGGAAAAAAACATCTTTAGATCTGCTATCCTATTACTTTTAACGACTTTTAAAATTGTTAATTATTGTTATGACCAGTATTTCGATGTATGCGTTAATTGACATTTTTTTCGAATTGCAGGCGAATGAACAATTGGATACTCATACTAAAGAAATAGTAGTCGAGTTTCTTGAAGACCAGTTGTTATTAAATGGTGAAGAGAGGCCTGTATCTCCCATAACACCACCTGTTGAATTTATGAATGGGTCTGATAATGAATCACCTCTACAAAAGAAAGCACTGGCATCAAATCAAATCAAAAATAAAGAGTGCAGAAACTCAAGTGCTCGAAAAAACCAGATTAGCAATCTGGATTCTAAAGAAAAACTATTGGGAGAATGTAGCATGTGTTTAATAATGAGGTCAAAGTTGATTACTGCTCAAGAAGAAATACGAAAATTGGAAAAGGAACTCAAAGAAGCGCATGCAAATTTTGATAATTTAGAAATGTTTTCTTATAAGCTCACCCAGGATATAAAATTGAAAGAGGATAGTTACAGTTCTCAAATAGCTTTGATGACAGCCAAAATTGACGATCTAACGTCAAAGTTCACCTTTGCGGAAAAGAACTATCGCCAATTGAAGCAAAAAGCTGCCAAAAGTGAAACCAAAGAACGAAGGAGGAGTTCCCTTAAAAATAGAGATGGTTTATCGTTAACTAAGGAGTACGAAACGAAACTCTGTGAGTTGGAAAAGAAAATGAATTCCTTCGAAACCTCTTTCAAAAGAGAACCTTTTGATGAAGAAGGATCCGAGATATCATTCTCAGATTGCAATTCTAGATTAAACGAATCTTTTGTTGCAACTTCAGAATCCTCAGAAACGAATACTCCTTCAGAGACTACACCTAGCGAAGGCAGAGGCTTTTTTTCTCGCTTGCAAACTCTTATGTCTAAAGTCGACAATGTAAACACTTTATTTTCGACTAAAGATGACTCCGAACAAATTCTTGAAAGTCCAAAGATTCTTCTGCAGGTGAAAAGCAGTGACGAACTTAGTTCACTTGATGAATCCGATGAGTGGCACACGCAGTCACCGACAGACACTCATGTCATCTCTAAAACTTCGGATCAGAATACTTATTTTCCTAAAAATCTGTCCGAATGCCAAAATATGCTTTCGCAAAAACTAAATAGTCACTTAGAATGGTTAAAGAATTCTCTAACAGCCTTGTGTGAGAATAAAAATAACATTACTGACAGTCATACTGATAAACTTAGTCTTGTAAATAATTTAGTATCAGAACTAAATGAGCTTCCCCAAGAAATCGAATCAAATTTGCTATCAGAACAAAAGTCTCTTTTGTTATTTGAAATAACTAAGGCTCTCGAAAAAATCAACAGAACTGATAGTTTGGAAACGCTGTTAAAATTAAATGCTACAAAGAGCACTTATAAAACGATATTTCAAACTTTTTGCATTGCTTTCGCAGAATATGGCAACAACGAACTACCTGTGACATTAATATCGGGTATTCCCCAATTTGACTATTTCTGCCCTACTATTGCTAAGCTATTTCCTGAAACTTTTAGAGATACCATATCAGCTGATGATTTAACTCAGAGACTTCAATCAGTGTCAGACAAGTTAGAAAATCACGTGGCTTCAATAAACCGAGCTAAACTTTTAAAATATGAACACTTATGGAATATACTGACTGAAGTTCCGGTACAAGACGACCACATAAAGAAACCACCTGAAATAAACTCTATGTTTAATTACATTACATCAATCGCGACCGACATTCATAGGATTGCTGAAATTCAGCTTTGCCAAGTGCCAAAGGAATTGTCGAATTCCACGCTGGAATGTGAAGATGAACAACAATTACGCGATGTGTTCGTTAATACCCTCAAAAACAACTTAACGAACTTCTTAAAAGAAGTTAAGGAAAAATGTCCAATGGTTAATGAAAGCACCATATCGTTCTATAAACTGAAAGAGAGCACTCGCATTAGCATTATACGGTTAATTGCAGAATTGTCTTTTCTAGATATTTGCCATACAATGCTAAGTTTTTTGGCAGAATATTACCTGAAAATTGATCAAAATAATCAAGAATTGTATCAGTCAGACTTGTATAGACAAGATAGGTTGCTCCCTCTCTTTGCGAATGGTATGCCATGCGAAATTTTCGGAGATACGTTCTGCTGTCCTCAGTGTACAATTCTGAACAATTTATTGTATAAATCAAACGAGCAAATACAGTGGCTGGATTTCGTCAGAAAGTACAATTATTACAATTTTAGAAAATTCGATAAATGTTCTACGTCAAATAATGAAGAAGGTTCGATAAATTTCTGTGCCAATTGTGATAGTAATAATTTTCCAAATAGTCAAGCTAAAAGCCAAAAAGACGTATGCAATAACGTAACCTGTACGCAGTGTGACAGCTGGATACAGAAATTTTGCACCTCAGAAAAACAACACGAGCTGGAACAACGAACGTTAGAGTTGAAGCATAACTCGGAGTTGAAACAGCTGGAAGAGTGTATAATAAAAAGTGTGAGTTTATATATATTATCTTTATTTGATACATTTTTACTTCATAGTACATTTGCTATATTTTCCCGGCCTCTAAGTGATAAAAATTAATCTATTTTCTCCGTTGTCTTTTGATATTTTTTTTTATAAGATGTCTTTTTTGATTGCTTTATATATAAAACTAAACGATTCACTCAGGAGACCAAATTTTGCGTGAGAGCAAGAGCGCTCCGTTTTCGAAGTTTATTCCATCTTTTATCGTAAAAAATTGCTAAATGTAGAAAAAAATATTCAAAATTAAGAATATGCCAAAAATTTTGGTAATTGGCGAACCATAATATTTCACAAATTTGCTACAATCATAATGAGATATCAACAGAGTTTACAAAACTTGAAAATTTCAAGAGTCAGCATCCGGAGAATATGCAAATTTTTAAATTTAAAAGGGTGGATTGCATTTAACCAAAATATTGAGAGTCATCTGCGATTTTTAATTATTGAGATTTTGAGAGCCCTCGGTTGAACCATTGACCTATAAACTAATCCCGCCGAATACATAATTACGTTATTATCATTCACCTTTAGTGGAAATCGAATTCAACTAAACACCGTATTAAGAGTACAATAAAATTTGCTGAATGTTGTGTTTTTAGGTACCGATATAATTGTTCATTTTTAAACTCAATTGTCTGTGATTATAAGATATAAGTAACTTTGCTACTTTCCAAATCATATCACTACTCCTTTAAATAACTCGTAATTTTTGTTCTTCTGTAATTTTCAACCTTTTTCCTTCTTGCAATAATAAACTATCTCGCATATCCCATATTCTAATCCTATACTTATCATTTCATTTTTATATGTATGGGAACTTTACCGACTAAACATTCGAAAAACGTTTATACTTACAAGCGTACTGATAGTAGTCTAATGACGGTTTTCCAGTGGAAATTATCGATAAACGTGAAAGTGATGGGTACATTTAAGGAATTTTTTTCCAATGCCCTCCTGGAGAACGACCTTTCGTCATACAGGCATCTGAAGGGCATATTACGGGAGCCAACGTTGCTCCCATAGTAAGGACAGATAGTACAGAGAATGAAAGAACATCCATGCCTTGACCGGGATTCGAACCCAGAACCTTTCTAATGCAAGGTCATTTCCCTGACCCCTACACAGGCCGGTCGGCACATTTAAGGAATAAGAAGTACGAATTAATCAAGTGAATGAGATATGGTTTTCACAAAATAATTTTGACATTAATGTTTTCCATATTTTTTTAATAAATTTAAAGTGTCATATTAAAATCGTATTCGAATATAATTGCAATTCAATATTGTTTCCCACGAAATAATTCCCTTGTGGAACTTACATATTATCGGTGACGGTTCTTCCTTTATATTGTAATTAGTAGTGCTGTAACTCAGATGTTGGAACAGTCTTTATCTGATCTGTTACAGACTTTAAGTGTTTTTTCAGTCTCCCTAAATGACGTCCTTTGAGATGAATTATTCAGAAGAGAAAAGGCTCGAAAGGACTCAAGAATGGGAAATTAAGAGGTTCAAGAGCCTCAGGAATGTGTTTATTAACCTAAAACACATTTTTTGACATTGCTGAGTGAAAAGGCGTTTTGCCGTTCTTGAATGTTTGGTCTCACAAGCATTATCCTTTTTTTTTGTTGTTTTTCACTGGCATTCTCCTTTTTGGTCTCACGGGCGTTATCCTTTTAGTACAAATTCAACTTATTTTTTAAAATCTGATGAACCGTAGTGCGATACAAATCCAACTGTTCTCCCATTATTCTAACCGTAATCGACGGTTTGAAAACTCAAGATACCGAATTTTGTCAACGTTTCCATCGGTTTGAGATCGTTTTGGTACATGGTTCGTCTTTGTCTCAATTCCTTCTGAATATGTTTTAAGCCACAAGAAGAAAAAAAACTTTATCTATTGACAAAACAATGTCTCCTTTGGCTCGCTGGAGTTTTTCAAATGCTATTTAGTTGACCGAGTCTGAAGCAAATTGTGATAGCATACCGTTGCTTCTTACTAATGTCACTCATTGTCAGAACACACTACGTAAATTGATTTCACTTGGAACATGACTATGAAACCTAATCTACCGAATTCACACTTGTACTTTGGTAGGTCTAAGATTGACTTGTCCCGCAGTGGACTGATCATTAAGACGCGGTTCCCAGCAGATCACCGAAATCAAGCATCACTGGCTGCGGTCAGTGTGCGGGTGGGTGACCACTTGGATCAGTCTGCGTAGGGACCGAAGGTGTGAGGCATTGATCCTCGTTAAACTGTTCTACCGTAAAGTGCTCGCCATCGGTTGTAGGTCGTCGGGCTACCGAAGTGGGGGTGCCACCCCTTCTGCAGAGGATCAAAATTGTGATAGCATCTCTTAGAATCCTCCTCAGGGATGCTTCCCAGACCGTCGCCAATAGCCCATTGTGCAGCTCTAGTGCGACGTAAATGAACTTAAACAACAACAACAAGATTGCCTTAACGAACGTCACGACAATAGTCTCATTACTTGATTTACACGTTTACAGGTTTTTTCGTGATTATTCCCAAAATATATTTACAGTGCAACAAAATTGAATGGTTAAAACTGTAAGAGGAGTTAAAATACATCATAAAGGATAGGAAATTGCATGACCGGAAATGTCATCGTACACCGCTTGGGGCACTATTGAGTTTTGTTAAGCCGGCTCTTTTATTTATCAAAGTCGTCTGAACTTTATTTAAATTTTATGTTTTATTACACTGGAGAACATTTTTTTATTGCATGAGACTTTTCAACGAATCCTAGATACTTTTATTTCGTAAAACTCAAATCTTCGCTCGGTTTCTCACTCTAAGCTAAAGCTTTCTCGAATGATATTTTTAGTCTATTTCTGTATTACTGTACTGTTTAGTCTATCTACTGTACAAGTTTAAAAAAATTATGTATGACAAGAGATCGCGGGAATGTTGCGACAAATTTCTAGAGGAGTTAGTAGAGTACATCATCGGGATTAATATTGCGTAGAAACCCATGCCCGGAAATGTCGTCGTACGCCGCTAGGGGTGTTCCAGCTATGATGAACTGCTTCTGCGTGTATTCGCCCCATCCGCGTACGAAGACCTTACTACGTGCAATTTTAATCCTGATGATGTGCCCTAACTCCCCTAAAAATTCACACGACCCTCTGTCATACATAAAATTTTCTAACTTGTGCTTTTCGAAAAGTCTCATTTCCCTCCAATTTCATTTTCAATTTAAAATTAATCCTCCTAACATTTTTTTAATCAATATCCTGTAACATTTTCTTTCCTGCTAATTTGTTCCACAGTGAACAGAACATAATACACATTGCCCTGTTGATCCATGAAGTCAAGCATCAAATGGCAGCTGGCAGTGAGTGTGTGGATAACCACTTTGATCAGCTTGCGAAAGGACCGAGGGTGCGCGGTATCTCGTTAATCTAATCTACTCTTAAGTACTCGACTCCTCGTGCAGATCGTCATGTTACTGAAAGCGGGGAAGCCATCCTCTCTGCAGAGGATCAAAATTGTGATCCCATATCTCCCTATCATCCTCAAAGATGTTTACCTTTGCCAATAGCCTATTGTGCAGCACTAGTGCAACTCAAATAAAGTACTACTATTTCCCTGATAAGTTTTTTATATTTATTGCATTTTTATATGGGCATGCATCCTTTGTGCTTAGAATTTTCCGGGTCGTGGTAGCCTAGCGATTTGAGAATCAGGCTCTCACTGGGGTTTGATCGTGGACTCCGCTAATACCCACCGAGTACATACGATATACGTAGGCTCGTAAAATCTATGGAATCGAAAGTCCAGTACTCTGTCTTTCAGTTGTACCGTGGGTACAGGAATTAGTAGAAAATCTCCTATCTTTTCAAATCTGTGTCTAAATTGAGGAAATGGCGTCACAAATGCGTGGTGCTGCCATCTATCCGTGGGGTTCTGAGTCATTCTTGTAGTGCTCTCTTGTCTAACGAAAGGTGCACCCTCCTGATTTAATTCGTAAACGGCCAATAGCTGGTAAGCTTAGCTTTCCAGCTATAACAAAATTCATTAGAAACGACTGAATTTTTATTTAAAATTATTTTATTCTAATAAATTGGTTTTCTATTGCATAATTATGATGAATACTTATTATTTTCAGAGCGAGATCCACGAACAGGAAATGTTGCAAAAACAAAATGAATTGTTAGCTGCCACAACACAATTTCAACGTTTAAAAGTAAGAAAATCTATTTTACAACTTTTATACGCAATCATTTATTATAAGAATGTTGGAGAACTTAAAAAAGAGATTTGAATAATCAATTATAGCTTGATCAAATAACAAAATAACTATTTTAATATTTGACCATGACATAATTGGTTATATGTTTAAAAATAATTCAGTATTTCGAATGAATTGAATTTGAATTATTTTTTTCATAATATATATATAACTATCACTTTATTTTTAAATTTTATAAATAGCAGATTTACTGAAACATTGAATCAATAATGAAGCCTTTTTATTTTCTAGTTATTCGATTAAAGTTACTCTTCTTCGCAACTTGAAATGTTAGTTAATTTGTTTATTTATTTCACATATAACAAATCTTTTAATAAATACGGCTATACGAATATTTTTCGTTTTGAAATTTTATATAATTTTGAATTTTGATAGTTTTTTTAAAAAAAAATTTGTAATTAATTACATTTCTATTTTATTATTTATTTTAAAGAATTCATTATAAATATTAAATGCGCAAAAAAGTGAGAGATCTCTTTAATAAATGTTGATCTTATGGCCGGATTTTAACGTAATAAGACAGAATCTTAATGGTTCGCCGTAAACTAATTAATTAGCTTATAATAAAATGTGTAGACAATTTAGCTGCAAATATCTTTTCTCTGAATAAACATACTTTTTTGACTAATTATGACCCTTAAGAAATCTAGCGGTAATTTTTAAAAAATAGAAAAAAAAGAAAAAGGTCTGATTAGTTTAGGCAGAATAGATGATCGAAAGTTTGGGCCACTTAATCTAATTCCACTTTTGCTTAGTTTACCATATTTTCGAATCTAATATAGTGAAACAAAGAAATTTTGCTAACAATTTTAAAGCATTGTTTATTTAAAAATAATTTCATGTAAAAATTCTCCTTATTTTTAGTTTTTATTATTTACTTAGTTATAGTCGAAAAAATTTAATTGCGAATTGTAATAGTATACAAATTTTTTACACCCTTTTAATGTAAGCATTTTTGAAAATGAAATCCGAAATCGGAAGGAAATCGGTCGAATAGTTCTTGAGAAATAAAAATTTAACAATAAAATTTCAAGGGATTCAAACATTAAGGATTTCAAAATTTCGTCCGCTCTTCTGAAAGAACTACTGAAATCTAATTTTACAGAATGTGGCTACACATTTTGAGGTTCAAAAACCCAAATTTATCGAACTAAAAGTTATATATGCTTTGTAATGTTGACGGAATAGATAACGTGAGCAGAATAGAATTGAAGGATTGATTGAATTTAAATGTTTTTGAGGGACGGGATAGCCTCGTTGGTAGGGCGTCAGACCCATGTCTAAGTTATCGTAAGTTTGATCCCCGCCGGCTGAAGACTCCCCTTATAGTAATTGTTGACTGGTGCACGTTAAATATATTAGCTCACAAAGTTCTTCAAGTTCTCATAACAAATCAATACCTCTGGGGGAGGGGTACTAAATTGGAAATAGATCTTTCTCTGGTTCAGGTAAGAATTACGATCTATTATTACGAATAGGTCTGCCCTTTGAAACGAGCTGTGACGTCTGTGTGGCTAAAACCCTTGGCGAACAAAGAACACGGGGCGCGCTCAAAAGAGCAGAAAATCAGGGTCATGAATCGTGGTTGCCGGGAGAAAAGTGTTGCACCAAGCAGACTCCTCAATTCTGCTTTTAACATGTAAAGTCTATGGCGGGCTTGTCATACTTTGAATCGATTTTTCTTGTTCAAGAATCGGAGTGATCAATTAAAAAAAAATACTAATAATTTTTTCAATCTTTCCTATCCACGAAAATGTAGGTTAATTTTTTTAATCTTTATTACTTTTTGTAATATTGCCTTTGAAACACAAGTCACTTTCTACCTTTGAGTAAGGGAGGAAGGCAACTTCCACCCCCAAGTTCACTAATCTTCTCGGTGGGAGGTCTTGCTCCCTTTTGAAAATCTTTTTCTCTCTCTGTCCTTCTGAAGAACTGATATGGGGAACGCTTTAAAAACCGATAGCTTTCTTTTTAGTTATAAGCTTGTAATTTATTATGAAAATTATATTTGCTGATAATTCGTTCATTCTATATACATTTTATTTATTTAGTAGTAATAATTTTCTTGTTTTTATTCATTTTGAGAATGGAATTTATTTTTTAAATACATTATTCCCCTTTTTTTAAACTTTGTTTCTTGTTTTTTAAAGATGTTTCAGAATTAAAAAAATTAGCTGCTGAATAAAGTGAGATTAATTAAAATCGAATAAATGACGTAAAGATCTTCCAATATACTATAAAGCATCACAAAACTGCAGTTTTCCTTTTTTTT
>NC_092204.1:82430352-82446648 GCF_043381705.1 Parasteatoda tepidariorum | reverse complement strand
TAAGATTAATTTATTCACTTTTTAATAAGTTATATTTTCCTTTATTCCTTTAAAATAAACTTCATATAAAACTGCGCTCTCAAAATATGCAGTTTAATAAATTTATACTAAATAACTGCTTTAGATCAATAAGGAATTTCTTTTGTATTATTGTTAAATAATATCTCTGGCGATAAGTTTTTAAAGTAACTATAACTGAGAAGAAATAATGTAAGTAAAAATGATGAATATGAGTTTGTGGGTGAAGTTTTAAATGTATCCGAGCTAAATTATTTGAATAAGTTAAGTGATATAATCGGAAACTAGATCTGTCTTAATATGATTTAAAATTTTGTGATAATTAAATCGAATAATTTTCAATTTTGATGTTTCAATTTGTTTGTGACAAATAACCCCGGTGTTTATTTTTTAAGATCGAATCATAATTCCAGTTCGGAGTTATTTATACAATAATAATTGTAGTTAGCAAAAGTAATAATTAAAATGAAGTGAGTTTTTAGTGAAGGTTAATTTAGTTCATTCAAATTGCGAAATTCAAATATTTAAGTCTAAATCAAATTTACATAGTAAGCAACCATATTTGCTTAAACAATGGATTAAATGTTAACATAGTTTTTTAAAGTGGTAGAATTTAATTAGTTTCAAAACGGTGTAACAATCTTTAAAAAAAATTAATTAAAATTAAAAAAAGATTGTGAAAAATATTTGTATTTGAATTGTAATTGAAAGAAGAAAATTAAATACGTAATAAAAAAATAAAATCTTGAACTCAAGGTTTTACTTTAACATAAAAAGTTTTAAAAATTAGCAAATCAATTTTAAAAAAATTAACAAACTTTATTTGATCTATAGAGAAAATATAAATTTATTTTTAATGTAGTTACTTTATATGAATTACTTTCATATGACTACATAGTAAAATTTTATAAATTTAAATACTCTGGTTATTATTAGTTCTCTAAATAATCAAATCAAAATAATAAACAATTCAAGATATAATTAGAAAAAGTGCATGTTAAATAAAATGATAAAACTATTTTGAAAATAAATAAAGTCGTTTTAGAGTTAAAAAAAATATTTTTTAAGTTTTTCTTAGAAAGAGAAAAAGCATAATATAAGATGAAGAGTGAGTTTCTTCTGATATCTTTTGAAAGCTAGTTGACCCCCGCAGGTTGCAATTCCCCTTCTGTGACAGTGATTAGCTTCGGGTTACTTAACACACGCACCCCCACAAAAAATGTAGGGGAGACAGTGAAACGGGTTTTGGAGGTGCAATATATTTCGTCCCTTTTCGAACCTATCCTTACTGAAGGTTGGAATTGAAATGAAAAGGCCTCCTTAGGTATTCTTTGGCCAAGCTAAAACCAATTCTTGGCCATAAATGACGCCACTGAAAAACAAAAAAAGCAAGTGTTTTCGAAAGGGCAAAGAACTTTAGTGTGACAATATCAAGTGTTGTATAGTGCACTGAGGAAAAAATGGACCACCCTGAATTACTTTTGATTTAAGATCCAATCTTATGTTATTGAACTCAATCTTAAGGTTTAGAGGAAGTGACCTCAAATATGCTAATTAACTTATGCAGACGATATTTTAAGTTACGAAATACAAAAACGTACTTTCTCTACATACTCTCTAAATATTTCTATTTTTTTCGACGGTTTTGTATTTCTGACCCCCAAATTATAGGAGATCGCAGCAATCTGGGAAATGGGGTCTCTGTCGGGAGAGCTGTCCAAAGTTCGGACCCGTTGATGCTAATTTTATTTTTTGTGTATTTCACTAATTGAACAATTTTTGCACACGATTATGAAATTCGTTTATCCAATGATAATTCTATGCACAAAAAAAAAGCTTTTAGTAAATGTTTATTATTCTTTATTTTTTTTACTTAATAATAGTTGAAATAACTTTGAATCGTGAGGTGTAAAATTTTTTACATAATTTTAAAGAATGTAATTTTACTAGGCAAAAAGCAAAATTTGAGCGAAATCTTTCGAATTTTAAAAAGTCATATATTTAAAATTCATATGTTATTGATTCCTCCTTTGCTTATATATTTTTTTCATTGTAATTTATCAATAATTTATACTCACTTTTACTAATCGTGCTAATATCATTATTAAAATTTTTTTATCTATCCATCTTTCAGGCAGATTACGAAGAGCAAAAACGAATGTTGAAAAAATTTTATGAAGAAAAATTGAATTTTGAATGTGAAAATATCGAAGATGAGTGCATAAAAGAAACATACCGTTCAGAAATAGAAGATCTGAAAGTAAGTGATCTTGAGGTAGGATTAAGTACTAATTCAATTGTAAATAGCCCTTTTTTAATGCGTTATTTTATATCTCCTTAATTTCTCATTTCAACTATAGAGAATCAAATGTATCAATTAAATAGGGTAATTCGAATTGTTCTAATCAATTTATATAAGAATAATATCTAATGTTGTTGCTAATTAGATAATCATGGAATTTTTATTTATTTATGTGAAGAAAAAATTTTATTAAAAAATGCTTTTTTTTCTATAATGTTTTATTGTTTCGTAGTTTTTATTTTTCATGACAAAGTTTTTTAAACGTATACTAGGACATGTTTAAGCAAGGTCTGATAGCTATAGAAAATTCACATAACCGCATTACCTCAGAAATGCAGAAGAGGCATAATGAAGAACTAGCTTTACTTGAAGCAGAGAAAGAAAAGGCCTTAGAAATAGAAGCACAAGCCACATTAACAGGTAAATTATTGCAAAACTGTGTTAAATCTCTATGTCAAATTAAATACCATGTTTTATAATAATGTTTTGTTAAAATATTCATAAAAGAAATTCATTTTGCTTACCTAAAATGATTTTGATTTTTACCACCTTTATTGTGGGGGATTTTCAAAATTTTACCCACTCTAAAGAATTAGCCATAAACTTTTGCACTTATGAATAACCGAAATTAAAACTTCTGCGTTTATAACTTTAAATAAACTCGCTGAGAATTAAATGATAGCCTAACGCACAAGAGAAAATAACTCCTCTGTGGAGTCCTTTTCTTGACCCCATGCTAACCTATACTGTTTCCCATATTTATGACAACAAAGTCCTTTATTTATTTATTGCATATTTAAAAGTGTTCAACAAATGGTTACATAATTATTGATTGGAAAATAACTTCCCATAGACATTTTAAAATTAATGAAGTGATGAGAAGTATACTTTCTACGGCCTTATAAAGGGTTAAAAGAACCTGATGAAATGGAAAAAGTTATGGCATAAAAATTATGTCTTAAATTTAAATTATTGTTAAATATATAAAGTACTATTGTTGTTGTAGTTGGGGGAAAAGTGTAAAGGTATATATCTATCTCAGATGGTTGAACCTTTACCTTTAGAACAAAATTTTGATCAAAATTTCGATTGCAAGATTCGAACCATGCACATACCCAGATGTGAGTCACAATAACTCAAATTTAGAAAGCAAAATCATTTATTATATTTTTGTATAGTATCTTTAATGATTGTAAAAACTCATTAACTCATTAAATTTTATTATTTTATAGCTTTAGAAGCCATTAAAAAGTCTCACGCCCAACAATTATCAGAGGAGACTGCATTAATCAGAGAAGAACTTGTCTGTAGATTTCAAAAGGAAGAAAATGAAAATGTTTACAGTAAATACTCGTAAGTTATGACTTCAAAATTTTTTTTTTTAAAAGCAATAGAAGTAAGATAGTTTGTGTTTTTTGTGCTTGCAAAAGAAGGAAAAAAAAAACAGCTTCATTTAAACACAGTTTTGAGTAGTGTTATTATTCAACCACGATGATGGATAATGGTAAAGCTTAGTTGAAAAGTTAGAGCACGCGAAATATGAGGGTATTTCTTTTGACAAATATACGAAACTGTCATATCATTCTGATTGTTTGGCTCACTTCACTATGATAGAAAGCTTTTTAAATAAGATGCGTTTTTTTTAAACGGTCAGGAATAGCCTGGTTGGTTGGACGTTGAGCCCATGTCCAAGGGTTCGTGAGTTCAAGCCCCGTGTAGTAGATGGTGGCTGGTGCACGTTAAATATGTCTGGGTCACAAAGTCCTCCAATATCGCTTTACAAACCATACCTCTGGGATTACTGAATTGCAGATCGGCCAGTCTCTGGTTCAGGTCAAAATTACGATATGGGGATGAATAAATGGATGTATGAATGGATCCACCCTATAAACGGATTGGGGCGTATGTGCGGCTGAAGTCGTATTCTTGGCCATAGATGGCGTTACTGAAAAACAAGAGCACGCCCTCTGCCTTAAATTCGTTTGGTTTCTCTTAGTAAGCTTGCTAGTGATTTGACAAATGGCAACAGTTACAAAACAAAATTTGCTTCAAATGATTTTTTTTATAGCTTACGAATTGACTACCGAACTATTACATTTCTGCACATAAATATAAAACTGTGTAGTCGGTAATCTATTTTTTAAAATTTATTTCGAATCTTTCTATAGCTCTTTAAATAGAAATAAAATAAAAAGTGTGACATTATTATTTTTTAATTGCAAAATCTGTTTCTTATCAAAATGGATAATTTGATTTGGCAAATATTTTAAACTTTTAGTAATTTATAACAAATTTTACACTCAATTTGCAATATTAATAAATTTGTACTCAAATTTGTAATATTTATAACTCAAATTATCAGCGTTTTCACTTCTTTTTCAGAGATGAACTGGAAAAACTGAAAACTGAAATATTGAAAATAACTGAGTTGTATTCATCAAAATGTCTTGAAAACGTTGCACTGGAAGAAAAAGTTAATTCCCTGCGGCAGCAGCTTAAAGAGGCACATAATGAGGTATTCAATTTTCTAAAAAAAATTTGCGTATTTAGGTATTGAAAAGTAAGAAGAAAAAAACGTTTAAGACAACCATTACCTAAAAATTAATTTTACTTTCATTGTATTTTGTTTTTAATTTTTTTTAAAATTATCTTTCTTATTTGAGTACTAAAAGTCATTTCCACAAACAGCGGATAAAATATTCATTATTTTACACTTTTAATTTGTGGATTTTTACAAGGATTGTTAAAGTAAATACAAAGCGGTTAGTACAGAAGACCCTGTATTCGTCAGTAATTTGTAAAATCTGCATCTTTCTAAAGCTAGCACTCTAGATTTAGTACAGAGTGCCCTAAAAGTTCTTAAGCTGACAATTTGCGAATATGGTATAAATTTTAAAATGATAATTTTTTTGTTAATGGGAAAAATTGCTTGAATCATAAGAAAAAAAATGGATTTAAAATCTTTGACCTTTTCTTGAAGGCAAATCTGAATTCGTTTAATTTTTAATGCAACTGCTGTTTTATGTCTAATTAAAATTAAAGAAAAAGTTTAAAATGTCATCTGTTTTTTTTATGGAGTTGTTTTATAACCGGCGTGAAACAGGCGAGCCAATTCTGAGTTTATGACTATCAATGCTCAAGTCTCCGTAGCCTTATATTTTTGAACACAATCCAGTAGACAAGGAAACTTCTTTATCAAGTATTGGGGCAAATTAGCCTTCCTGGAGGACTTTTTGAAAGAACTAATCCGCATTTGCGTTACGTGGAAAGTAAAACCATGGTTAGCCTGACGGTAAGGAGATTCGTTGCAAGAATCCCATCATCCGTCTACGACTGAGGTTTTCTTTCGTCAGAACTGTGGTCGTTGCAAACCGGGAGTAGAATTTGTATCAACCAGTCACCGCTGGGATTTGAACATTGGTCACCTCATTGGGAGGCGAACGTCTATCCGCTGAGCCACGGTTGCTCATTTTATGGAGTTTTATTTCATTTTGTAACCGTCGTTGAACATTTGACCCAATTTATTTGTCAACAGTTTACAACTGCCAATGTTCAACTCCATAGTATTGTAATTTTGAACCCTATTCAAAAATCAAGGGAACTCCTGTATCAAGTATTGGATGAAATTTGCCTACGTGGAGGTCTTTTTGGTGGAACTAATCCGCATTTGCGTCCCTGGGAGAGGAAAACCTCCCACGATTAGCCGACAACAAGAGACTCTAAACCCATGATATCCGTCTACCACTGAGGATATTTTACGTCAACAATGTGGTCGGTGCGTGCCGGGTACGGAAATTGTATCGGCCGGCCATTTTTTTAAAATTCGAACCCGAGTAATTTTATTGGGAGGTGAGCTCTATCACGTGATCCCCCATTACTCTTGTATTAAATTTGTGAATTGTATTATTACTTAATGAAAATTGTATTTTATTTGCAGCTTTGTAGTCTAATCTCTAAAAACAGAGAAATCAACATAAGCCTTTGCGAAGAAGTAGAGGCTTAAACTATTTCCAAAGCCTAGTTTATGTTAGTTCGTTTTCATTTAAAAGTAAGAAACCTACATTTTTTATTCAATCTTATTTTATGATGAAAATTTTTTAAATTCAAAATACATTTGTAAATTTTCTTTTATGTATCTATTGGAAAAGTTGTATCTAGAGAAAAGTTGTAGTAACTAACATTTGAAAAGTTATTGAGGATGATCATTTGATATCCTAAATCCTATATCCTAGATCCTTAGAATGATATCCAAGATATTTCTCATGATAAAATTATATCATTGTCCTTGTATTTTTTTTCTGCTAAAAACGCACTTAGTAGTAGGATACGACTGTATATTGATTTGGTACTTTTGGGGAAATTATAAAAGTACTAATTTCAACGATTTATAAATTTCTTCCTTTTCTTACGTTAAACGATTGGGCAATTAGGGTTTTTCTACAAAAGTAACTAAAGGTAAAATTACTAAAGATTTTAATGCCTTCTACTTTTGTAAAACAAACTACTTAGAAACTTGGCTAAATTTTTATTGTTTTGGGGCAATAAATCTCAAAACGAAATGCTTACTAAGCATTACATTTCAATATGAAGAGCATATATTTAAAAGAAACATGCATTTTCTATGTTCAACATACAAATTACATGAAATAAAAACCATTTGCACATTAGGTTTCACAAATTCCTACAGTAAGGAGAAAACTAAAACGTTGTCAAAACTTAAGGAGGGAGATACATTAAACTCCTTAAAAACAGTTTGTAATAAAATAAACTTCAAGATGTTTCTCATAATCTCTTCTACATTATCTCAACTTCATATGACAATAAAACATATTTAAATGTTTGTCTTTAATTTGGCCTTCCTTGTATTTTATTCTTCAATATTTGATTGTAAGTATTGATTTATATTATTGACTCCTAAGTATTGATTTATGAACCCAATTTGTATTTTCTCTACATTTTAGGCTGAAAATTCTAAAATTTTATATTTTCAATGGTAATTGCGAAACACCCAGCATAATTTAAAGCTTATTCTTGAAAATCGTGCGTGCTATTATTTTTATTAAAAATGTCAATTAGAACAGCATATGCAAACTCTATAAATGTTTTTACGTTTTGTAAATTGAGGCGTCACAGGGTTAATGGATTTCCTCACTCTCCACACTTTCCCCTCTTTAGTACCTTGATTTAGGCTTATCTCGCTATTTACTCTACGCCAATATTACCCTTCTTCTTGCAAAAATGTAGTGATGTGGTGGAAAAACACGATTTGTCAAAGCCATGGTAAAGGAGAGGTGAAATGTGTGGAAAGTGACAAAATCACTTTACCGTTAGATGCCTATACAATTTTACGAAGTGTTATAATTCACGGAATTTATGACTTTTTAGCTCCAAAAATTTCCATGTAAAAATGCTCATTTATGATTAGATTTGACTTAGGTATTTAAAAGTGCTAAAGCATTCTAGGTTTCTGTAGTTATAGGCATAGTTGTTAAAAAAAAAATTATAAAGCATCGTATAGAAATGTTAACCGTCATTTTGACTTCGCGATCAACGAGAATGAGGAGAATAAATGGTATTGGAAGTCATTTTACTGCGTGTGTAAGAAATACCACTAACTTCCAAGTTAGATTAGTATTTTTTAATTGTTTCTAATTTATTTACTGTTAGAATTAAGTTTAAATATAATTAAGTAATTGATATTATATCACCACAATACGATCCTCAACACATGCCATGTACAAATTAATTCTCAAAATCTAAGCTTTTTTTATAACTTTATTTCCTACATGCTTGATCACTTTTTTTCTTTGCAGAATTTTTGCTACTGTTTGCTAAGGAGCACCTGTGTCATAATCTGCAAATGTATAGCTTTATCATTCGTTCGTATTCCAGAACTCAAGAGTTTATTGTACAAAATTTGTTTTATACGAAAATTAAACATTTAATATATTTCCCTGTTTCTTCTCATTTTATATATTTTTTTAATATAACTTACTATCATGCACACAAAAAAGAAGTTAACCTATTTTTTCTATGTCTTTTTTTTACATTACCTTTATTAATTTATTTTTAGCGTAATGATTTGAAACTAAAAGCATATTTCAAATTGCATCATATTTGTATGTCATAAAAGTTATTTTATTTCTTTTTATTCAATATATACAAGCATGAGTGCTCAATACAAGAAAAGGTTACAGAATCACAAACTGAACAATAAAACAAATAGAGGCCATAAAACAATAATAGGCTTTTTAAGCCAATAATATACAACTTACAAATTGTTACATGAAGAATAATATAAATATGTATTGTGAGTTGCAACATTAATCAAAATATCTACCTTTATTCCTTTGAAAGTTAGAGCTGGGATAACCTGGCTGATAAGGTGTTGGGCCCCTCTTCAGATGTACAGCATTAATTAAACCATCTACCTCAACTGTCAGAGCTTGTAACGAAATGATAATACTCTACTGCAGCATTTTATAGCATGGAACTAGTACGTTCAAATTCCGTCGTATCCCTGGATGTATCTTTAAGTTGTCCTTCTCTAATTTGTGCCATTTCTTATTCAACTTGACAAAAGCTTATAAGCCGTCTTTGTAACGAACAGTAGAAAACCGAAGTCAAGCATCACTGGCTGCGGTCAATAAGCGGGTGGGTGACCACTTTGATCAGCGTAAGCAAAGAGCGAGGGTGCGCAGTATCGACCCTTGTGAAACTGTTCTACCGTGAAGTGCTCGACTTCGCGTGCATGTCATTGGGTTACCAAAGCAAGGAGCAATCCCCTCTGCAGAGGATCGAAATTGCGATGACATGTTTTCGGATCATTCTCAGGAATGTTTTCCACACCTTCGCCAGTAGCCCATTCTTCAGCCCTAGTGCGACGTAAATAAAGTGCCTCAAATATCATTCTACAAAGCTGGTGTAGATTATTTTATTTTATGACCAGCCGACCGAATTTTAAGTTTACGACTAACAATGTTCAACACGGTAGTCTTGTAGTTTTCTTAAAAAAAAGTCCAGAAGACAAGGGCACTCCTGGATCAAGCACTAAGACAAACTAGCCTTTATTGAGGACTTTTTTTAACGAAACCAACACGCATTTGCGTTACATGAAGAGGAAAACCTCCCATGGATAACGCAACGGCAAAGAAATTCTAACCCATGATCCGCCTACCACTGAGGATATTTTGCATCAGCTCTGGTCGGTGCTGCTAAGGGTAAGGTGGGATTCCACAATTATTGATTCGTCTCTTTCATCTGGTTTCAAAAAAGTCCATTCAACAACACAGTAATTGCATCATAAAAGTTTTAAAAAGATGAATTGAGGAATCATCCACTAAATTTCTTTTCTAAAAAAATGTTATGCAGAACGTTCACTGCGTCATCATTTTAAAATTATTGAAATCCTGCCTAAAAATTATTTGATTGAGGAAGTCTTGAACTCTGATACAAATTTTAAATTAAATATTAGTAGGAGGGAATGTTAGCAAAATTAACGCTATTATTTTTGAATGTACTTTAAACTTTTTCTGTATATTGACCTCAATCTATTATGAGTTGTTCAGTGCTCCATTTGGTGTATTGAAAACTATTCAAATATTTATATACTGTTCCGAAAAACGTCCCTTGACAGCAGTCACAATTTTTTCATGTTTGAATTCAAACAATTATATACATAACTGAAGGTCTCTGTTACTACTTATTTAACTCATAATTGCAATATATGTTACAATACCACTTACAGTTGTTAACACGAAGTGTCCAACTGGGAATAATCCCTATCCTGCCACCATCACCTGTTTTGGAAAATTTTTATTGGCAACTATCAGCACCACACACAGTACTTCTAGATCCATATCTGGTACCTTCTGTGCAGACAGAAGGCGAAAGATATTTCTTTGAACCTGTAGAACTGATTGGTACACACGGAAAGTATGAATCACTGGTGTTTGAAAACTTGCTATTCTTGTTATCTGAAGATAACAGCTTGATGTTACCAAATGTAGACCTTTAATGGTTGACTCCAATTAAACAGACTTTAGCGTTAGACCTCTTACAGTGATGTTTGAATTCAAACTCCATTACTAAAAATCTCAATTACTACTTATTTGAATCATAATTACAATGTATGTTACGATAGCACCAACAGATGTTAGTGCGAAGTGACTGTCAACCGGAAAGAATCCCCATCCAGTCACCATTACTTGTTTTGGGTAATCATTGGCTACTACCAACACAGCACACAGTATTTCCAGATCCATATCTGGTACCTTCTGTGCAGACAGAAGAAGAAAGATATTTCGTTGAACCTGGAGAGCTGATTGGTGCACACGGAAAGTATGAACGGTCAGGGTCAAAAAACCTGCTATTCCACCAACTAGCAGATAACAGCTTGTTATTACCAAATACAAACTGTTTCTGATCAACTCCGTTTTCACCAGCTTTAGCACAAGAGCTCCTGTTACCTGAAAAAGAACTATTTTGAGTGGACAAAGGAAAAAAAAATTTAAAAATGCTTTGAGGAAAAGATATATCCACTGTCTCCAAAACGCTTAGGTAACCAAGATTTTATTCTCAGGAAATTTATTATTAGTTATTAAGTTCATCAACAGATGGCGATGTTGACTGTTGTCTGTCAAGCCATTCCAAGTGAAATGTTTACAAAGGCGTCTATTAATTTTGCCTTCAGATTGCACTATGTTGTTACTGCGAAGGATAGCTCATTTAAAAACCTTTTTTTAAGTTTTATTTAGGGAACAGTAGCATTTGTTAGTAAACATTTGTTAGTTAATTTCGAACTCTGATGTGAATCATAAGCAGAATACCAAACATTCCTATTGCATTACATTTTCTTTAATTGGTTTTTCAAATTGTTGGTCTTCCTTTCAAAGAACCAGTAATAAATATAAAAACAATTGTTTGTCAAAACTGGAGCATACGCAGTATTTCCCCCTTTTTGTATCTCACGAACAATGCAATTATTACAATATGAGCTGTAAAGACGGTAGTTGCAGTGTTCGACACCCATTTAAACTCTTAAAATTTTTACCGAATCTTAAGAAAATAGAAGTAAATATTCATCTCTATTTACATGTGAGTGATTTAGGCTAGGTGGCCACAATCTGAAAAATTTTAAAAATTCTAATGAATATATCATGAAGTAGTTAGAAATTT
Source organism: Parasteatoda tepidariorum (assembly GCF_043381705.1). Taxonomy (NCBI): domain Eukaryota; kingdom Metazoa; phylum Arthropoda; class Arachnida; order Araneae; family Theridiidae; genus Parasteatoda; species Parasteatoda tepidariorum. The sequence goes on along the minus strand of NC_092204.1, from coordinate 82,435,151 downwards.
TAAAAGCTTTAATTTCATTTTAATGTTAAGGCATATGTTGATCTGTTTTAACGTATACATTTAATTTACTAATATTTTTAGTACGCATGAATAAATTTAAAAAAAGTTATATCCTTTAACTTTTTCCACCATTTCTTCGATATTTTTATTTAGAGGTGTTAATTTAAAATTACGTTTCATAATACACTGCTCAAAACAATTAAAGAATATTCTAAATCTTGTATAAAATAACGATATAAGCATTTTTTTTAAAAAAAATGCCTTTTTTCAACTTAATATAGGACAAAGCGGAAAAAAGGATCGACAATCAGTAAGAGGGTTGCTTCGATAGTGCGATGCCTCAACGAAGTCATTTAACCGAATGAGAAGCTTGGAGAGTTGTTGGCCGCTTAGAGGAGGGCCTAACACAAGCCAAAGTAGCAGAAGCCATTGGATTTTCACAAAGTGTGATTTGCAGGATCTGAAACCGTTTTTTTGGAGACTGGAAATGCAGGCCGAAGATCAGGGCAAGGGCATAGACGTGCAATGATGCCCAATGAAGACTATTATTTAACTCTTACGGCTCGGAGACACCGAAATGTGAATGCCACTCTTCATCAACAACACCTTCACTCTGCTACTGGCACGCTGTAGGACTGTATGCTCGTCGACCAATGGTGTGTGTCACGTAAACAGACAGCAAGGCACCGTCAAGCCCTCTGTAACTGGGCAACAGATCATGTGAACTGGAGGAGAAATGAATGGCGCGATATTATTTTCTCTGACGAGAACCGTTTTTCTGTTCATTCTGATAATAGGCACATTTTCATCTGGAGGTAGCGTGGCACTAGAAACGATCCTGCTTTTGTTCACGAAAGTGTAAGATTTGGCAGTGGGGGAGTGATGGCCTATGCTGGCATTTCCATCGATGGGTGCACCGATCTCCATAGCATTCAAAACGGAGCTCGGACCGGTCGCCGATATAAGGATGAGATCCTAAGACTTATTGCAGTCCCTTACGATGCAGCAATTGGAGATGACTTCATGTTAATGGACGACAATTACAGGCCATGTCGTGCTAACTTCGTGAATGATTTCATTTTGGAGGTAAGAATCATGTGAATGGATTGGCCAGCCTATTCACCGGGCATGAACCCAATCGAGCATGTTTAGGACATTCTAGGCAGACAAATTGTTGGACGCCTACCTCTCCCACAAACTCTCCAAGAACAGGAAAGGGCACTTCTTGAGGAGTGAGAAAGAATACCCCAGCCCTCATTCATAACCTCGTTGATTCGATGCCTCAAAGGTGTTCGACATTGCTGGCCGTCCTTTTTATCTCATATAGCCTACTACGTCTGTCGATAATGTATCAATCATTCAAAGAATTCTCCAGGTACAGGATCAATCCACAACCTCTATTTCCTTTAATTGTTTTGAGTAGTATATAACATGAGATTTCAAGAAATATACTTTTCAAAATTTATTTGTTCAAAATACTGAAATTGTACAAACCCATAGCAACATTAGAGCTAGATATTAATATTTCTCAATCACTTTTAAAAATTTATAAACATCTTATAACCACATGATTCTTTAGTCAGCGGTTCCCAATTGTCCCCAATTGTGGTACTTTAAAGAATCGACTTTCTTTTGGCGGAACCCCAGGATTTAATAAATAAATTTCGTTAGTAATTGCATACATATTTACGAAATGCAATTAATTATTTTGAAAATATGTACTAATCTAAATTTTATTAATTATTTAGTGAATAAAATTTTCTCATCACATCGTTTTATCAATATTAGTCTAAAGATTGGGTTTTATGTCAAACAGTTAAATTCGCAGGTCTAGAACACCCTCTAGTCTAGTAGTTATTTTAATTTTAGTGTATGCATAAACTGAGAATGAATGCTGAAATAAGGTTTCCATTAAAATAAAAACGAAAACTGACGAAAATAAACATCAAGAATGGTTATCAGAAAATTATAGATGTACTTTTTCATTGTTGAATTTTGTTATTTTTATTCGTTGCGAAACGCATTTTTTCATATTCTTTACATAATTCTTTCATTATATTGTTGTTAGGAACAAAAAATAGTTTTTGAATTTTTGAAAATGAATCTAGTGAAGATGATGAAAACAGTGACGATGAAAATCAACATATAAAAATCTCTCATAAGGATGGGATAAAATCTATCGAAAGTTCTATTGAATATATAGAATAGCAAGAACAGGCGACGCCAGCCTTCCTGTTATCTCTAAAAAATGGTGAAACATTGCTGCAGAAAAAGCGCCAAAGTTTCGTAAAATATAAATAAAAAAAACGATTAAGGACTTTTGTTAAGTATAAACTCTTCTAATTCTCGTAAAGTATACTTTTTAAGTGTTTTTAAGTAAGCTTTTTAATTATAATATGAATTGTATGTCTTGTACTCGTATATATTTTGTATCTGTTAAATATAATGCCTACTAATTTCTTTCCTTTTTTAAACTCTTCGCTTTAACCGAGTTTTTCGGTAATATAAGTTAGTCATGGTCCACATTACTCGGATAATCGAGACTACTGTAATGTCTCTACAGTTTACTGTATATATCGGGACTCTACTGTATACAAAATTTTTAACCATCTTTTCAAGAAATGTTATAAATTCGAAATCTAGGCATAAAAGTAAATATATACCCACCTGAAATAGGCAGCTTAAAATGTAACCATACAGGAAAAATATCATGGATGATTGCCCTTTTTCTGATAGTTTAACGGCAGATTCAATTTTAGAATAAAAAGTAAAAAACTCTTCAACAGCTTCTCTCATTGTTGAAGCTCTCTGTATCTTTCTTGCCAATTCTCTGTTACACATTTCAAGAATGGTGCATTGAAAACAACAAATGACTACGATAAAACCTGGGATCGCATAATACAGCAACATTTCCAACAAATCAAACCCCATAAATATTGAGTACATTAAATAATATTCCACATTGTTGGTTATTGCGATTTTCCAACCAAAGTAGTAATGTTCCATGTAAAAATCCATAGGAATTTCACTATCAAAGGCAATTGTACTAAACATAAACAATGCTGTAACAGCTGATGAAATAAAATACAAAGTTATTCTTGGCATAATTATTATATTCTCTTCCTTGCTGATTTCTTTTAGTAGTTCGTAGGATTTTGCAAATGAAGAAGCTAAAAATTTCTGCTGCTTTACTAGTAAAATTCGAATAATAATGACTAAAAACGTGCTGCTACCCAAAGATATATTTAAGCCTATTGGTACGTTAAAGTATATATAATCTTTTATCTCCATTGCAAGTATGTAAACAATGTATAAATTTATTATGTTTACAAGATGAAACATACTATACTTTTCACTATTATCTAAATGAATATTGAAAAAATTAAATACTTTTCTACAAATTCTAAAACTTCTGTTGGAATTTATATCACTTGAAGCATCATGATTCTGTTCTTGTACTCTCAAGCCATTTTTCTTGTACTGTTCTTGTACATCATTTGCAATCTGATTTCGTTTACTGAAAAAATAACTCATTTTATTTGCTTTTTCATAAAATCTTCTTAAAATTTTCCCTTGTTTGCGATACAAACACTTTATTTAAGGTTTTTAATTCGAAATATAAATACTTTCACAACGAGTTCTACAAATGTGCGAAAATTTTAAACCCTTTCTTATAGAAATAACATTATTTAGAACACTACAGAATTAATTTAATTATATACGTTCTCAAATTGCTCTTCAAAATTTTCAATTACTTCCAATCCGAAATTTTTAGTTTTTGATTCGAAATGAGAGTATTTTTCATGAAAATAGTTTTGATTAAAGTTCTACAAATATACGAAATTAGAAGCCATTTTTCGCAAAAAATAACATTCTTAGAGAAATTAGAGCATTCATTTCATAAAATAGCACTCCTGAAATGCTTTCATTTGCTTCTAATATAAAGTAAAAATTATTTAGGTTTCAATTTGAAGTGTATTTTTACGGAAAATAGTTTTCACAAAGATTTTACAAATGTATGACATTCCAATTCATTTTTTGTGAGATTATTGCACAGGAAATTAGAGTAATTATTTCACAAAATGTCGTTCTTAGGTTGCCTTTAAATTTTCCTCTACCATGTTTAAGTTTCCAATGCTTAAGTTTAAATTTTGAAATTTAAACAGGATCTTACATTAGAAATAGTTTTCACTATTGTTCCACAAATTACGAAACTTTAAGTAATTTTGAAAAGAGAAACTTTGTACAGGAAATTAGATCAATTTGTGCATAATGGCGTATGTTCAAGCAAAAAAAAAAGTTTCTTTTCCACACACAAAAAATAATTTTTACGACTTCTTTTCCAGAGAACCATTAACAGCTCTTACCACAGTTGGTTAATGTTTTTTTTTACGTAAATAAAATATCGATTGTTTTGTCAATCGTCCTTGGGAAGAAAGTCATAAAAGGTTCTGATTAATTATCAAATAATAATAGAAAATGTTATTTTTTTCTTTCATTTCTAACACTTTTATGTGTATGAAGTTGGTCGTAAGTAATTAAAGAATAAATAATATAATTATTATCTACTACACATTTTTCTATTGGAAAAGTTGATTTTCTTTTACATACTAATTAATTTTATTCTTCTTTAAGGCTGTCTATTCCTAATATTAAAGTTTAAATGACATCTATTCCTTGCATTTTAATTTAGCAAATACAAAACAAAAGCTATGATAATTTTATCAATTTTCTGAAATAAAAACAACCTTCAAAAGGCTTATATTACATTATATATATATATATATATATAGGTAATG
>NC_092204.1:82413781-82428337 GCF_043381705.1 Parasteatoda tepidariorum | reverse complement strand
GTTGTTACTTTCACATTCCGTCATCGTTCACAGCGCTCCATGCCTCTTCCACTCATATACCACATACGCACACATTTACAATAAATAAGATATATTTTCATACTCTAGAAATAATTCATATGGCAAAACATCGTTTGCCGGGTCAGCTAGTATATATCTATATATATATATATATATATATATAATAAATAAATGCAGGAAAACACGAAGAAAGTTAAGAAAAACAATAAAGTTTCATTTTTCAATCTTTCTGCGAAAACATTTTTAAATCATTCTTGAAAAATTCCCGTCCATGTAAGTTGATCTGATTTCGCTACTCGCTTTATAGTCCATTTTTATACTGTTTTTTCTTTTTCTTTTATTTTATTTTCTGTTTTTACATGTTATTTTTACTTTTTGTGTTCTATTTTATTTGTTAAATTTAAAAAAAAAAATTTTGTGTGCTCCTCACACTATTGTATTAATATATTTTACTTTGGATTTATTGATACAATATCAGAAAGCACTCTGTTTTGCGGATATAATCGTGTGGACTGATGAAAAGATTATATCTTTTTTTTCCGGTTTTTTAAATAAAATTTAATCCTTTTTTTTTCTTTTTTCTTTTTTTTTTAAAACTGTTGTTTGTTATTTTTTTTACTTATTATTTCCCTCCCCTTTTTTTTCATATGACTATAATTTTTCTTTGTTTTATTCTACATTTTGATATATATATATATTTTAAAGGACAATGCTTTTATACTATGTCCAATAATTATGGAGATGGAAACAAAGCAAAGAAGCAATTAAATTCATCTAAAATCCTAAAATTAATTTATTTGAGAGTTATAAGATTAAGGGAGGTTACTAGTGAAAGGGTAGCGTACTCCGAAACCATAAGATGATTTTAATTCTTTTTTTTTTTTTTTTTGCTCTTCCCAACCTTTATTTTTTATGAAAAGCGTTATATATTTTCCTATCATTGCGCAAGAGATATTTCAAATGATACGTAACGTTCAACTAAATGTGTTTTTTTCCTCCTTACATATTTCTAGAATAAGCTAATTTAAAATCATTGACTCGAGTTTGAAAAAAATTCTGACTAATATAAAGAGTCGATTCATTTTAACTCTGTCGTTAGTGGGTGGCAGTCCATTGGTTGAATGTAAGTGTTGGGATATGCATCACCAGTGGCTATGCAAACCGTGTAAATGCGTAGAAACCATAATAAGGAGAAAGCGAAAGATGCATTTAGGGTTACTGTGAGGATTGAACTTGCTAACTCTACGCTTCAGAGCGATTTGGCTAAAAATCATTAAAGTGTTTTTAGTGTTTTCACGTAGCCTTCTGCACTTTTACATGCATACGTGCTCTTTAGCATTAAATTGCAGCAGGCACGATCAGGGCCAACATGACTCTCTTCTTCAGTGGGCCTATGTAATCTTTGACGTATACTAAGGGCACTAAGTGCTTTAAAGTGTTCTTCTGGTCAGGCATGCCTCATAATTTTTGTCTAAAAATTCTTCTCAAATTACAAAAAAAAAAAAAAAAAACATTTGGTGAATTAGAAACCAACTCAAAATAAATCAAAATATTTTTCTTTCTAGTGCAATCTTTTTTTATTTTATATTCTGTTCTTGATTGCTTGAGGCTCTCCAGACGAGACCCATTGTTGTTTTTGGATCTCTTTTGCGAGCACAATATCATGGACGTGATTTAGTCCTGCTAGTGTTCGATCTTCGACTCCGCTAAAACACACTGAGTACTTGTGACCTACGATCACGCAAAATCTGCGAAATCGAAACTCTTGTGGTCGATCGCTGAGCAGCACTATGGGTACATGGATCGGGAGCAAATTTCCTTCCCCTCCAGATCTATGTCAAAATTGTGGTAGTGGCCTCACGAATAAGTTATTCTGCCATTCCTCCGGGGGGTTCTGAATAAAGAATTACTTTCGGCCTTACTCGTCAAACGAAAGGCACACCTTCCTTACTTAATTCGCAAAGGCCAATGACTGGCGACCTATTGCCCTTGTAACAACTTCAGTGTTATAAGAAACAGCAACAGCGTGCATACGTTCTTTGCTATTTCTGTTGACAATCGAGACTGTACTAGCTGCGGTGCTCAGATGATACGTGTTTGAATGTACATGGGTGCTGTGTGAAAGTGTTTCTCGTATTTTTGGCCTCTGAGACCCTCACCGAGATATTTAGGCATCCACATACATATGCGAGCTCATGTGCATAGTTCTAAAAGTGACCCTTGTCAAAGCGGAGAACAAATATCATAAATAAGAAAAAAACACATAAACATACATCCAGGGATTCGAACTTGTTACTTTTAATCTCTAGAATATGTATTGGTTGTTACAGGTAAATAGATATTCCGGACTTGATAATGCAGACTTGTCTTCTCAAAGTAGTCCCGCAGTGGACTGATAGTTAAGACACGGTTCCCAGCAGATCACCGAAGTCAAGCATCACTGGCTGCGGTCAGTGTGCTGGTGGGTGACCACTTGGATCAGTCTGCGTAGGGACCGAGGGTGTGCGGTATTGGTCCTCGTTAAACTGTGCTACCGTAAAGTGCTCGACTTCGCATGCAGGTCGTTGGGCTACCGAAGCAGGGGTACCATCCCCTCTGCAGAGGATCAAAATTGTGATGGCATGTCTTCGGATCATCCTCAGGGATGCTTCCCAGACCGTCGCCAATAGCCCATTGTGCAGCTCTAGTGTGACGTAAATTAACAACAACAACAACATCTTACCTCAAAGTATGTCATACCTAGAAATTTATATCGCAGTACTATATATCAGTATTAGGTAAGAATAAACGTATTTGAAAATGAAGTGTCAAGATGTCTCCCTGACACCGGTTATCTGAATTGTAATGGCGTTCCACCAAACACTTTGTGGAATGGAGGTAGCAAGTTCGAATCCCACCCCAATCTTGGATTTACTTTCATATTGTCTATCTCTAACTTATGCAATCTTCAACTCGATAAAGGTTTATAAGCCGTGCTTTGTAATGAACACATAAGCCTGTATATGTGTGTGTAACAATACATAAATAAATAATCAATTTATAAGGATAAAAAATTTGGTTTTCAACAATTAAAGATTAAGTGAACACGTGTGGTTTGATTTTTTACTTAAATATATTTTTCTACCATTTTTTAGCTGCTGAATGTTATCAAGAATCCATGCAAAAGCAGGTAAAAATTAAGTATTACTTTTGAAACTTTGCAAAATGTGAATTTATTATTTCGCACACATTGATAGAATAGATCGTTTTATAAGTGATTACTTTAAAAAAATCTAACCTAATTTTTACCCAAATTAATTTAATAGCCACTGTTTTCTTAATTCCAATCTCTTATATTACATATATTGCATCTTGCTTTAGTTTAAGTTGCATAGATATGAACATCAGAACACAGCTATACACCTATTCCCCTCAGTAGCTTGAATTTTTTGCAAAATTACAAAAACCTAATATTTAATAAAGCCGTCTCAATTTCGTGATATATTTTATTTATTCCTTTGCTTAAATTAAAATTCAACAAAAAACTGTCATATAATTGATAATTTGAGGTATTAATTTTATTGCGCACGACTTAATGTGACATTTATGAGTCAAACTTTATGAATACATTTCATAAAATATATATTTAATGCAGAATCGAGTAGATTTTTGTGAGTAAATTATTTGAAATGTTTAACAAAATCTTTTTGTTGATTAAAAATATTCGAGGTATACATTAATTGCATTTCGCTGATACGAAAATAAATTATGATTTTGATTAATTAAGACATTTTTATTAAGAAGTTTACTTAATCCATTTAACGTAATTACTGTATGTACTAATATTATCTGGAGTATTTTTTATGTATGGAATATGTAGGTAGGGTTGCAATCTATTTTAAACCAGACTTAAAAAAATTCAAAAAACTGATTTACAACAAGATATTTATTTTATAGAATGAGTTTTTTAAAAAATTCTAAATGAATATACAAATTTAAGTTTGGTATGGTGTAAATTAAAATCTGCCTAGGGTTACTTGAACTAAAAATAAAAGTTGTTTGCACTAAAAGTAACATTTAATCATAAACTGGTTGTACATGTGTGGCTGAACTAGCACTTGCCATGACACATGCAAATAATTCCAGTGTCTTTCAGATCATGCAAATAGCACAATCTTTCAGAGGAGAATATCGAAACAGAATAGAATCTAGATATAGCAGAATAGAATAAAAATATTATTGAATTGCACTACTGAATATTATATTTTCATACTTTTACTTGAATGTATGTTTCATTAAATTAAATTTTTGAGTAGATTTTTACTTCTAAAAATGACAAATAAAGATTTATTTTTTAAAAAATAGTACAATTTTAAGATCATATATGTGATCATATATACGATATTGATATGCTTACAATTTTGAATTAAATTCTTTATCTATACCTAGATTTTTTCAACACCTTTTAATGTTACACACATACTGTAAAAATTAAATTGTATACTGTCAAACTATTTTTAGACAATTTCACAACTGTTCATTTGATGTCCATCACAACTGTTTCATTTAACGTTGTTTGCGATAAAATATGCTCCGGTGTAATTACCAAAACAACTTTTTATATAAAGATTGTAATTACACCTTGTAGAATGATTAACTCATACACGTGGTACATATATTTCTCAAATGTCAAATAATACTTCTATTCCTAGCTTACGTAATTAATGAATTTTCCCATACACATACCCCTCTTCAAATTTCAAATAATACTTTTATTTTTAGTTTACCACGTAAGCAATAGTGTATTATCCCATACACGTGGTCCATATATTCCTTTAATGTCAAATAATTCTTCTATTCCTAATTTACTACGTAAGGAGAGTATTTTACCCTACACGTGATCAATATATTTCTCTAATGTTAAACAATACTTCTATTCCTATAATCAACAACGTAAAACAGTGTATTTTCCCATGCACATTGTCCATATGTTCCTCAAATGTCGAATTCTACTTATATTCCTAGTTTACCACGCAAGCAGTAGTGTATTTTACCATACACATGTTCCATACATTCCTCAAACTTCAAAAAATAGTTTTATTCTTAGTTTACCACGTAAGCAGTAGCGTATTATCACACACACGTGGTCCATACATTCTTCTAATGCTAAATAATGCATCTTCTAATGCCAAATAATGTCAAATAATACTTCAATTCCTATTGTTTACTACGTAAGCAGTGTATTTTCCCATACACATGGTTCATATATTCCTCTAATCTCAAGGAATTCCTAGTTTACAATGTAAGTAGAGTATTTTCTTTAGCAAATGAATTATTCCTCATTTGAAACCTGTATCATCACCATCATGTAAGTAAAGATAGCACCAAGCGATGTCAAAGCAAAACTTCCGTCTAAAGAGAAGAAACCCCATCCTGTGACTAAAACTTGGTTAGGGTAATCATCTGCTAGCAACAAAATGATACGCAATGCGGCGAAGTCTGTTTTTTCGGAGATAATTTTTGACACACTTTGGAATACGATGCGCTTTACCTGCACAGATGATAGATATACTTGATATGTCTGAAAACTTAAAGTCAAATATCCAATCACACCAGCGACTAGTAGACACAAACCAGAAAAGATGAGGACCAAACCCTTTACGATGATCTGTGCTCGCATTGCTGCTGTAATTAGTACTCCAGCCACCTAAAATAAAAGATATTGCTTTTATTGAATTAGAAATTATACAATAGGATGGGTCGAAGTATCGTAAATCTCTTAGCTATAGAACAGAAAAGTTAGCAACTACCTGGAAGTATGCAAAATGTTGTAACTCTGATATATTCTGCCGCATTGATGGGTCAAAAATTATGAAAATTTAACTAAAAATGCTTGAAATTCAAAAAATAGTTTTAAAAAAAACCCATAAAATTTGTTGATCTGATTACGGTTAAAGCTTGAAGCTTTTCATTTCTTAATTGCTAGGACTAGGACTCAATCTTAATAGTTAGAGGCTAATTGATTGGTGCAGAGGATATATTTAGGTTAAGAAATCAGACAGAAATACGTACTTTCTCTAAATAAATTTACCTCTTTAGATTCGGATTTCTGACCCGCAAAATATAAGGGTTAGTAGCAATCAGGGAAATGTGGCCCCAATGGTTTGGTCAGTTTGGACCCTTTATGTTAATTTTATTTTTTGCGTATTCGCTCTTGTCTCGTGATTTGAAAAATTTTTGCACGCAATTATAAAATTCATTTCTACAAAGATAATACCATGCAAAAAATAACTTTTAATATATATTTATTATTTTTTATTATTTAATTTGATAATAGTTCTTCAACTTCAGCAACTTCAGCATTATTGGATTTGACAAACTTCTCCATTTTCAACATTGAAAGATAAACTGTCATTAAGCATGAAAACATCAAACATTTATTATTCCAGGTCGCGAACTGTTCTTTCAACAAAAGAATTTTTATTATCTATTTTTCGTTGATCGAAATATTTGGTTTTAAATTATAAATTCTAAGAACAAAACTAGGTATGTTAGATTATCTTTTCAATAAATTAATTCTTTTCGCTTAGTAATGCACCTCAATAAAGTATTCTTTGCATTTTTCAATGAATTCAAATTAACTAAAATTATAAGGTTATGATTGTAAATAAGAATGCACCTAAATCCTAGAGGTGACAAAGTATTTTAAACTTCATTTACTTGAAATAAAAAAATGCCTTGTTAATTGTAAAACTCTTCTTTTTTAAAGATTATTTCGCACAAAAATAATTTAGATTTATTATTTGTGCTTTGTCAAGCAATTTATATATTGTTTATTTTATGATTTTTAATATTTATTATTTTGCGATATTTTCGTATGAATAAACAAAAAATAATTTTGAGGAATAGAGAGACTTTTTTCGCAACGAATGTAACAGTGACTTTTAACCCTTTGACGCAGATTGGACACCGGTGTTCCTTTTGAATATCTTTTCTCTGATACTCAAATTACAAGCAAAAATAAATTTTGATATTTTTTAAATGTAAAAAACAGTCCAATAGTTACTAATCGTTAGACTATCGGAATTATATTTGTACTAAAATGTGAAATCCAGAAAAAGATCTTTCATTCATATTCAAAAATTTATCAATAATTAGTTTTTTAAATTAAGGAAATTCCATTGATGAATAACTGTTTCTTTTGGATTTAAATAACTGCAAATAAGTAAAAATTTGAAATTTGAGTACAAATTTGAATATTGTTTGGAATTGAGTTGTGCTTGAAATTTTTATCCATGATGCAAAAAAAAAACACCGCAGTTTCTTGCTATATTCTATAACCATAAAATTATTACAATTTTAAATATAATATTTTTCACTTTGATCTTAATTAAGACAAAACAATTAAAAAAGTATGAAAAATATGTTTCATAAAAATTTTTTGTGAAAGGAATAAAAAATATGCATAACTAAGCTGACAAGTAACGATTTCAGAAAAAGCAAAAGATGCGTTGAATTGCATTACATTATAATTCCGAAATTTTCCCTTGATAAAAAATAAAAACTGCTCTCGAATTTCATATTTACAATCTTAATTTCTAAAAAAAATTAATGATCAAATGGTGCTATGAAATCCGATGAGCGAAATAGTCATAGAAAATATTCATAAAACATTTCATTCAAAAACTAATTTTTCTAATAATATTATTACCTGAAATATGCAGCTTAAAATGTATGCATAAAGAAAGAATAGAATTTGAGATTGAGCATTTTCTATAATACGAATAAGTTTCTCCATCTTCCCATAGTACATCAGAAATTCTTTCTGAATCTGATCCATTTGTAAACTTAATTTTATCTTCCTTTCTAAAGCTTCATTGTACAATACCAAAAGAGAACATTGATAACTGCAATAAATAACAAGCAAGCCTGGAAAAAAGTAAAAAGTGATGACCTCAAAGCTCTCCAATAATAAAATAATTATTTTAAATAAGTAACGGAAAACCGGACACGAAAGCAACGGAAAATAACCGAAAAAATAGTGTTTTAAATGATAATCTATAGGCGTCTCAAAATCAAAAATAAAAGTAAAAAAACACCAAATTGAAATAATTAACACCACAATGAAATAAATTATCATTTTTGGCATTATCAATGGTGGTTTTTTCTCATAAATGTCAAATAATAACTCGTAGGATTTTCTCAAAGATAGAGCCATTTCTTTTTGGTGTCTGTACACAGTTAAACGAATCGCACAAGCCAATAATGTTCCACTTCCCAATGACACAGTCAATCCAATTGGGGCATTTATTCGAACATACGCTCTCAACTCAATGGCCAAAACATAAAATACATAAATGTTTAATAAATTAATTGGTTTAATAAACTTTAATATTTTGCTAATAGAATTTTCCATCAACGAAAAATCAATGTTGAATAATCTGAAAATTCTTTTTAGAAAACGGAAACTATCGTCTGCAATTATTGGATCATTTTTTATCGTTTGATCTGATGACACTTTATTCCTTTCTCGGCAACGCATTATAGAATACAGCATACTGACGTTTTTTAAAATTAAAATAAATTCTTGTAAATCGTAAATTTTGATCTTTTTTCTTTAAAATTTCCAATATTTTTAAAATTTTATTGTTTTAAATTTTAACCAACGATTTGAGAAAAAATTACAATTTTGATCGTATTAAAAGTACTGTATATGTCGTTCTAGTAGCAAGCGTATAAAATAGTATTAGTACAGAAGAATAGAAAGTGTAAATGCAATTATTTTTCAAGCAGAATCCTATTTAGATGATTGTCATTGATAATTCATAACCCATTAATAATAGATACGATTTAATAATAACTTTCGCCTTTAATATTCATTTGCAACTATCTAATTTTTTGTAAATGACACAAAAATATATTTTCTTTCTTATTCATATTAGAGTTTGAAAATAAGAATGATACAGTCTCTTTCATTCCAACAATACGTATACATTTAAGAAAAATGAAAATGTCAGATCTAAGACATCCTGAATTATTCTAGTCAATATTATTTTGCCTTTCTTCCGTCTGATGTTTAATTTGTTTAATACGTATATTATCAGTTATCAATACGACAATTAACTCTAATGTATTTATTTGAAGAGTTTCATTTTTTCCATTTGCATAGTCTGAATATTATATTTCGTTACGTGAGTGAAAATTGTTTGTTTATAAGCTTTTCATTTTGGATACAGCTCAAAAAGTCTGTTTAAGAAAAAGAACAAAACTCGAAGAGAATGTTTAAGAAAATAAACGTAGATCAAAAATTTTTTAAAAAAATGGGCATAGCTCAATACGCGTATTTAAGAAAAAGGAAAAAGCTCATAAAGCTTGTTTAAGAAAATAGACATAGATCAAAAAGCGTGTTTAAGAAAGAAAAAAAAAGACAAAAACGTTTTTAAGAAAAAAGGACATAGCTCAATAAACTTGTTTAAGAAAAAGAACAGAGCTCAAAATGTTTGATTGAAACAATAAAAAAATAAGCTTATCATTGTTCAACCTAAATTTAATCACCAATCCAGAAGTTTCATATTGTACTTATTATTCCTTTCTTTTTCGAACACTCAGCATAACTAGAGTGCCTGTATTGTACCTAGGCACTCTAAGCATAACCATTGCGTGTAAAGTACCGGACTTCAGTGTCAGGGTATCAAGATGGCTGAGTACGTTACAGTACTTTTAAGGCGATCTCTCTATGTTCAGAGTTTTAAACGACAAAGTAGTTCTTAAAAATCTGAATTCCTGGGGTGTAAATTAACAACTACTATTATGAATTTATTGGACCCGTGTCAACCTAATACGAACAACTATTGACTTTTAAAGTCTTTTGAAAAAAGATTAATTTAAAAAGAAGTCACTCAATGATTAAGACAACTAGACGGCATCACATTACGAATTTATTTGCATTCATTAGTTTATTCTTAATAAAAGAATACTCATAAGAAAAATAGAATCAAATGTTATATCTATTTTTTGAAACTCCCATTTTGTCCAGTTTCCATTTTTATAAACGCATATTGAACTGTGTCCATTTTTATACACTCATATTAAACTGCGTCCATTTTTATAAACGCATATTAAACTGCGTCCATTTTCATACACTCATATTAAACTGTATCCATTTTTATAAAACAATATTGAACTGTGCCCATTTTTATACAGTTATATTAAACTGTGTCCATTTTTATAAACGCATATTGAACTGTGTCTATTTCTTAAACACGCAGTTAGAGCTATATCCATTTTTCAGTTTCCAACAATAATAGCGAGATAATTCCTTTGTTTTTCAATAATTATAGTGTCATGAAAAATAATCTAAAGTGAACAATTTTGTTCAGGCTATAAGGGCATTTTTACGCAGGGAAAAAATGGGGTAAGTGAATTTTTACCATGCCTTTTCAATCAGAAAAGTTATCAGATGGGACGATTTTTCTCCCAACAGTCTCAAAAATTAGAAACTGCAAGAAATACACATTGTGATGACACCCTTCAACTTCTCTAATATTTTTCTTCTTAAATCCAATGTAGCATCGCCAACTGGATATCTGCAAGTGACATCATCGACGGTAAATCATGTCATTATTCAGAAGCCAATCAAGTTCGACACATACCCATGACATCATTTACTGATATCCAATTAAATATGATTTAAATTGCATGTTTGTACCTAATCACATATTCTTCTTCTCGAGTTGCAAATGCCGCATTGAAAATCAGATTAGAAGCTGAAGACTAGCTTGAGCTAGACGTTTATGTTATTCGCTCCCTCAGCCTTCTTTCTTTAAAATTGCAGCTTTTTATTCACTGCTGCTCAGCTCAGAGGTCAATTAAAAGACCCTTAATAAAGGTTCAATAAAAAATGTCCGAAAGTAGGCAATGCTCATAGTGTTCGGGATCCTTCATTAATCTAAATTTGGAATTGTGAAAACCCTATCTGAATGTGCTTTTATATAGACATAAAACATAGCAATTAATTAATTTGTAATATTTAAAAATATGTCTTTAGTTTATTTCTAAGACATGGGTATTTTCAAAGGACACTAAATTAACTTCTTAATTAAAACCTCTCATTTAACTTGCGCTCACACAGTTTTTTTAAATTGAAAATGTTTAGAAAACTAAATTTTCACAAGCATGAAAATTTACGAGGGTTTCCCAAGCATTCTTATGATTACGGCATTTCCTCCATAATTCTTAAAAATAATGGTAAATTAGTTTAAACTTTTTATTATATTTTATATATTAATAAAATACATTTTGTGTCGAACTTAGTATAACTCTTTCAAATCATACCAAAATAATATTAATTTTGAACACACAAATTCAAAATAATTTGTGTGTTCAATGTCAATTTCATTTATTGTCTATTTACGACTTTTTATTTATATCTTGAAACTCCTCAAATACTTATTATCTGCATAGCACCGCAATAAAAATTTTCACGGTCCACTGGATATTGATAATATAGTTCGTTCAATACGAGTTGGCACTTGGCTCCGCCTTCATCACGTGGTATCATTTCAGCTATTTTTGGGAGAAGGATGCGAGAAATCCTGAAAAAGGTTGATATTTGGCGATCGTATGACAAAAATATTTATTTTGCAATCCTTATGTGCATTTTTTTAGCATTGAATATTTCATAAATTTGAGGATATTTCTCTCTTTTGAGTAAATAGTTTGTCCTTTTTAAGACATTTTGCAGCAATATATTTAATTAGCTAGAATAACGAAAGGTATAATAGCAGATGATAACGCGATTAAAATAAGTGGTTAAAAAATAATTCACTGCTTGCGTTTGGTGCGCATTAAGGATTGTCTCAATTTCAAGCGCGGAGACGTTTCTCCTCTTACTCCCTCGCTGAATTGAACTCTTCGTCCGAGGAGATGGAGCCAAATGCCAACTCCTGGTGAACGAACTATACTTTAATCCGAGTTAGAAATTTCTTGATATTACTGCTCTTTTAGATTTTCATCTTCATTTTTGTTCATAATAAAAGAAATTCACCAGTTTTTTTAAGGTTGGCGGGTTTTTTTACTTTCACTCTTTTTAGAGAGGTTATAGTTTACATACTTACTACCAACTAATTATGTTCTGATTCATGTATATTTTAATTTTCGTATATTTCGTGCTTTTTTATGTATCTTTATAAACTCAGAAATTTTCGTTACATTTTATCTTTATTGGATTTTTTATAACTCGAATTGTTTAGCAATAAAATTTTAAGATATCGAACAAAGTGATTAGAACATTGATCAAACTCCACGAAAGTGCAAATAAAAGTCACATTGAGCAAAGATTATAAGTGTGTATTTTATCAACATTAACAAACAAAAGCATTAAGGTTTATAGTATTTTTAAAGTTCTTATGTAAGTACTTAATTTTTCTCAAAGCAGTAAAAGACTATTTATCAACGTTGAGTCAATTAAAGATTAAGCGTTTAGCTATTTTTAGGCTTTGCTCACCAATTTTTTTACTATTTGTTTATTATTTATTTATGAACTGCATATTACTACTCGTCCCCGACTTATACATCAGGATACTGCTCGAAATGCTGTTTATGAAAATGGACACAATTGCGAAATGCTTTTTAGGAAAATGGACACTGATCAAAATGCCATTTTCGAAAATGGATAAAGTTCGAAATTCTGCCCACGAAAATGGACATAGCTCGAAATGTTGCTTATTAAAATGGACACAGCTCGAAATAATGTTTACGAAAATGGACACAGCTCGAAATGCTGTTTACGAAAATGGACACAGTTCACCTTTTTAGATTTCAACTCAAATTTCGCAAGTAAATGCAAAATTACTTTTCCTTACTTATTTAAATACTAAACATAGTCATTACGGGATAAAATCCCGAGCTTCAGGGTGGGGGTGGCTAGATTTATTGCAGATGTAATTTTTCAGGCGATTTCTTCGTATTCAGAATTTGAACCGATAAAGTGGTACTGAAAAATCTAAATTCCTTCAACCTAAATTTACTGCCACTATTATAAATTTATAGAATCCGCTACAACCTTGCAAAGAAACAACTGTTCATTTTTTTTAAATTTCTTAAAAAATTTATAATTTATTAAAATGTAGCAAGTTATTTATGTAAATAGACTATCTAGATCATTTTTCACAGAAAGCACAATACTCATTATACAATACAATAAATTCAGTGCATTACAATACAATACTTTGAGAAACGGAATCAAATTCTTAAATTTTCTATCCATTTTCTTAAATAGATAAGTAACATAATTTTAAGCTTTTTTTTCATTTGTTACCAGCAGGAAGATGATTGCATTAATACAAATAAAATTATTTCGTGAAAATTTTGAGAATCAAATTTTCGAAATTTTCTAATAATTTCGATGTTTATATTTATCCAAAGTAGTTTTTTGGGAGGATGGAATCTGTTTTCAGATAGATAATATCGAAAAATTTTCCAAGAGATAAATACTTTACTTAAGAAAAACACAATTGAAAAACTATCCAAATTGATCATTCACTAAAATGAAAATAATATCAATTATGTAGATAATGTAAAAGCTTTTTAATGCACCTTCAGAAAATTTATTGTCAAACCTAGAAGAATTATTGACTAAATTTTAAAAGCACGCAATCATTTATATAGCACGTAAACTCTGCTATCAATTATGTTTTGAATGTCAAAACTTGCATGGACATTACAATTGACAAAGACTTTTCATTACATAATTGCTTCTCCCGAAAACTTCTGCATTATGCTTTTCTTATTGACTGGAAAAAAACGTAATAGTTTAATCTTCTCTTAGTTTAATATTCAGTTAGTTCATAACAGTATTAATAACTTTTGCATGCAAAAAAAAGACACAATATATATTGTAATTTGACTTCCTCTTATCGTATATTTAGCTTTCGATTTCTCTCATTTGTTCTCATATTTTTATTTGAGTTATAAAATCTTCCGATCTTCCGAACTCCTTGAAAATAGATATTTTCATTTGAAAATTGTAAATACTGTATCACTTAATACAACAAAATACTCACTAAACTTATTTATCTCTGATGAATAAGACGAAAAATCCTTCACCTTTCTAGTGCCCTTCCTTGGAATAAATAGTTTGATGTTTCTATATTTTATTTTCAATATGAAGTACTTAAAGTCTTGCAAATCGAAAAATGATAGTAAAATTAAAGATCCAGCGTTTCAAAATTATGGATATTTGTGGCAAAGTTTACTTTATTTTAGCTTAAATATTGAAGATAATGCCGAACGATATTTTTATTCTAATAATCCTTTATTACGAATAAAACAGCTTTTGTGCAGTTTTTTTTTAATATCATCTAGTGTATATTCCATGTTATTTCTAATCCACGTAATGAATCTAAAATATGTGAAAGTAATTATAAGCACCAGTGCTACAAATATGCTTTCAATCGTTCTATGGTTTGTAGTGTATAAGCGAAAATTGCTAATTCGAGAAATTGTAAGCAAAACATATTCCCTAAATTCAAGCTTATTCACTTCACCTTTGAATGA
>NC_092204.1:82399452-82412501 GCF_043381705.1 Parasteatoda tepidariorum | reverse complement strand
GCATTTTTTTAACATTGAATATTTCATAAATTTGAGGATATTTCTCTCTTTTGAGTGAATAGTTTGTCCTTTTTAAGACATTTTGCAGCAATATATTTAATTAGCTAGAGTAACGAAAGGTATAATAGCAGATGATAACGCGATTAAAATAAGTGATTAAAAAAATAATTCACTGTTTGCGTTTGGTGCCCATTGAGGAT
This sequence comes from Parasteatoda tepidariorum, assembly GCF_043381705.1. Classification (NCBI taxonomy): domain Eukaryota; kingdom Metazoa; phylum Arthropoda; class Arachnida; order Araneae; family Theridiidae; genus Parasteatoda; species Parasteatoda tepidariorum. Next base: position 82,412,301 of record NC_092204.1, on the reverse strand, counting down.
TGTCTCAATTTCGGAGACGTTTCTCCTCTTACTCCCTCGCTGAATTGAACTCTTCGTCCGAGGAGGTGGAGCCAAGTGCCAACTCGTGGTGAACGAACTATACTTTAATCCGAGTTTGAAATTTCTTAATATTACTGCTCTTTTAGACGTTCATCTTCATTTTTGTTCATAATAAAGGAAATTCACTAGTTTTTCTTCTTCTTTTTTTTAAGTTTGGCGGTTTTTTTTTTTACTTTCACTATTTTTAGAGAGGTTATAGTTTACATACTTACTACCAACTAATTACGTTCTGATTCATGTATATTTTAATTTTCGTATATTTCGTGCTTTTTTATGTATCTTCATAAACTCAGAAATTTTCGTATACATTTTATCTTTATAGGATTTTTTTATTTCATGTAACTCGAATTGTTTACTAATAAAATTATACGATATCAAACAAGGCGATTAGAACATTGATCATACTCCACGAAAGTGCAAATAAAAGTCGCATTGAGCAAAGATTATAAGTGTGTATTTTATCAACATTAACGAAAGCATTAAGGTTTATAGTATTTTTAAAGTTCTTATGTAAGTACTTAATTTTTCTCAAAGCAGTAACAGACTATTTATCAACGTTGAGTCAATTAAAGATTATGCGTTTAACTATTTTTAGGCTATGCTCACCAATTTTTTTTATACGTTTATTAGTTTATTATTTATTTATGGACGACATATTACTACTCGTCCCCAACTTTTACATCAGGACACTGCTCGAAATGCTGTTTACAAAAATGGAAAGAGATTGAAATGCTTTTTACGAAAATGGACACTGCTCAAAATGCCGTTTTCGGAAATGAACATAGCTCGAAATGTTGCTTACGAAAATGGACACAGCTCGAAATGCTGTTTACGAAAATGGACACAGTTCACCTTTTTAGATTTCAACTCAAATTTCGCAAGTATATGCGAAATTACTTTTCCTTACTTTTTTAAATACTTAACATAGTCATTACGGGATAAATTCCCGAGCTTCAGGGTGGGGGTGGCTAGATTTATTACAGATGTAATTTTTCAGGTGATTACTTCGCATTAAAAATTTGAAACGATGAAGTGGTATTGAAAAATCTAAATTCCTTCAATGTAAATTTACTGCCACTATTATAAATTTATAGAATTCGCTGCAACCTTGTAAAAACAACTGTTTATTTTTTTTAAAATCTCTTAAAAATCTCTTAAAAAACGTAAAGATCATTCTTCAATGAAAGCACAATACTCATTCAATACAATCAGTACATTACAATACAATACTTTGAGAAACGGAATCAAATTATAAGTCCATTTTCCTAAATATATGTGTCAATTTTATTAAACATGCATTTCGAACTATGACTAATTTGAACTGTTTCCATTTTTTAATCACGCATTTCAAGCAGTGTCCATTTTCATAAGCACACATTTTAAGCAATGTCAAGATTTAGAAACTCATCAACGCTCTAGTTAAATAAGAAATATAGGCATGAAAAATTACAATTGTTATGGCATAGTTTATTGGTTCAATATTGCTAAATTGTTTCAATATTGTTTTTTGAATTTAACATAAAAATCACCCAAAAATCAATTTTCATATGTTATTACCTTCAACAAGAATTTCTAGGTTGTAGTAAAATTTTACAGTTTCTTAGAATAAATTCATGACTAAAAAAACTATCACTGAGCTAAGCAAATTATTCTATCTTTCTCAAAATTTGTTTTTAATGTAACTTAAACTAATAGCTAACTAAACTAATAATGAGCAAATTATGTATTTGTACATTTGTACAACCCTGAAAAAAAATGTGGATTAATTACTGTATTATTTCCAAGTAAGCAGGATTTTCATCCTCGATGAACATGGAAATGCATTAGGGGTTCTTTATAATCGCCATAAATAATAATTTTTTGGAATTCTTTTCGAAAATGCAAATGGAAAAGTATACACATTCATTATAGGCCGCATGTTAATATTTAAGTTAGGAAAAATTTGGAAATGCCTTTTAAATCTTTCGAAACACTAAAGAGAAAGACAGAACAAAGAACATGAAAACATGTTTGATTGCCAGGAAAAACAGAGTTAATTGACAATTAGTAGAAACATCCTTAAGTTTCTTCTGGCTGTTACAGAAGTTTTGACGCTTTTCATTACACCTTCCTTACTAGTGTTACTTGTAATATGCCTGTTTTCGACAGCATTTTTATTTCTTCATCACTTAAATATTAATTTGTAGCCCCTAAAGTGTGAACTTTTTCAACTGCATTTCTTAAAAGAATTCACCAAATGTAATTTAAAGAGATTAGGATATTTATCAATACTGGTAATTATCAGTGATAATTAAAATGTTACTTAAAATGTTAACTTTAATGTTACGTAGTATTTTTTTAATCAGAAATATTCATGAAGTAACATAATTTTAAGCTATTTTTTTCATTTGTTACCAGCAGGAAGATGTTTGCATTAATACAAATAAAAAAATTTTGTGAAAACTTTGAGTATCAAATTTTCAAAATTTTCTAATAATTTTGAGGTTTATATTTATCCAAAGAAGTTTTTTGGGCGGATGGAATCTGTTTCCTGATAGATAATATTGATAGATTTCCTGATAGATAATATTTTGAAGGAATTAAACTTACAGTCTTACTTTACTTAGGAAAAGCACAATTGAAAAACTATCCAAATTGATTATTCACTAAAACGAAAATGATATCAATTATGTATATAAAGTAAAAAGCTTTTTTATGCACCTTCAGAAAATTTGTTGTCACACCTAGAAGAATTATTGACTAAATTTATAAAGTACGCAAGCCTTATAAAGCACGTAAACTCTGCTATCAATTATGTTTTGAATGTAAAAACTTGCATGGACATTACAGTTGACAAAGACTTTTCATTACATAATTGCATTTCTCAAAAACTTCTGCATTGTGCTTTTCTCATTGACTAGAAAAAAAAGTAGTAGTTTAATCTTCTCTTAGTTTAATATTCAGTAAGTTAATAGCAGTATTAATATCTTTTGTATGCAAAAAAAGACACAAAATATATTGTAATTTGACTTCCTTCTGTCGTATATTCAGCTTTCGATTTCTCTCATTTGTTTTCATATCTTTTTTTGAGTTATAAAATTTTCCGAACTGTCTTTTTCTTATTTTATTCTTAAATTTGCTTAGTAATAAACGACAATTTTTTGATAAAAGGAAGAATTTTGGTTATATGGGAGCTGAAAAAATATAAATGATTAAAGTATTTCTTCCTTAAAAATAGATATTTTCATTTGAAAGTTATAAAAAATATATTACTTAATACAAGAAAATACTATTAAACTTATTTATCTCTGCTGGGTAAAACGAAAATTCTTTCAAGTTCTTAGTGCCCTTCCTTGGAGTAAATACTTTGATGTTTCTATTTTTTATTTCCAATATGAAGTACTTTAAGTCTTGCAAATCGAAAAATAATTGTAAAATCAAAGATCCAGCGTTTCAAAATTATGGATATTTGTGGCAAAGTTTACTTTATTTTAGCTTAAATATTGAAGATAATGCCGAACGATTCTTTTATTCTAATAATGTTTTATTACGAATAAAACAACTTTTGTACAGTTTCCTTTTAATATCATCTAGTGTATATTCCATGTTAATTCTAATCCACGTAATAAATCTAAAATATGTGAAAGTAATTATAAGCACCAGTGCTACAAATATGCTTTCGATCGTTCTATGGTTTGTAGTGTATAAGCGAAAATTGCTAATTCGAGAAATTGTAAGCAAAACATATTCCCTAAATTCAAGCTTATTCACTTCACCTTTGAATGAATCTTACAAAATAAACATTCTTTTAGCAGTTCTGCTTATGCCTCTTCTAATTTACAGTTCATTAATGACTGTATTTTTTGCTTATTATGACATTTCAAGCATTTGGACGTTTGATTTCAAGATTGAATCACTATTTCTTTCTTGTTTAAGTAACTTTTTTTTTAGTTTTCTTTATTTTTACCAATTTTTGTTCTTTCCCTCTGTGATAAATTTTATGATATGCGTATTATACAACGATTGTGGCAAGTTATTACGACGGTTTGAAGAAAAATTGAAAAATGTGAATGATGAAGATGAAATATTTCAGCTAATCTCGAAGTACTGTAATATTTGGAAAGTACTAAGAGATATAAATGAGGTACTATCAGTGCCTTCGTTTTTGTGTTCCGTGATAGTCTTCATACACATGAGTGCTTTTCTTGGATGGATGATATTAACCAAATTCTCGGACAACAATGCAATCTATTATTCAGAAATGGCTTACAATGGATTCATGTGCCTCATATTCTCAATTTCATTACCGTTCGCTGCATCTGACATACCACGAATAAGTAATAATATTAAAATTGCATTCGGTAAAATGTACGATACTTATTTGTTCACATCTAAAGTGAGTGAGGAAAAATTGGAAATTTTACATTCATGTGCAAAAAAGGAATGCTTTACAATGTCTGGGTGGCACTTTATACACTATGACAGAGCTTATTTGCTGCAACTTTATGGTGCGTTATTCACGTATGGTTTGTTGTTTTTAAATATAAAAACGAATGGAACTATATAAATGGAAGTATTTATATTTTAAGACACGTTTTAGACAGGAGTATTTCAAATTTTTGTCGAGCATTCAGTTTAACATCTTCACGGTATTGATGTTTTTCAAAATTCTTTTTATGGTATTCTTCAAAACACTTATACTATTTGCCTATCAAGAATGCTTAATATTAGGTAAAATTAGTTATAGAGAGCTTAGAGAGTAATAATAGAGGGAATTTTCATAGCTTTTGTTTTGCGTTAACCATAACTCTAGCCTTATTTTCCACAACTTATCAATAATGTGGTTGAAGGCACTGAATATTAATTTTCGCACATGTGCTGTGAAACTCAAATAAGCGTTAACTTTTGAGTTGAGAGAAACGTAATATTTCGCAAAATCTCTCTAATAACTGATAGTAAAAATGATCTTTTGAACTTCGCACGTCTGTATCAACTGATATTAAAAAAATGTATGTAGCAGCACATTGTGCATAAGTACTTTGTAGCTATAAATCATTTAACGCAATATATTTTTGGTCGTAAGCGACGTAATATTTATCATTAACGAAGTAAATATAAAATGTAAAAAATTCTTTTCGTGCGTTCATAATCATATTCTAAGTGAAGATGTGTGACAAACTATTTAATGCTCTGTAATAATTATAATGTTTCTGACTATGTCAAGATTTAAAAAATCACCAATGTCCTGGTAAAATAAGAAATACAGGGTTATTCATAATTCCCTCCGCCTGTAAACGCCATTTTTCTTTACTACAACTGGCTTCAGTGGTGCATGTTACTGCCATCTACCGGCAACTGCTTAAATTAAAACCCGAATACTTTCGGAATAATTTCATATGTTCTTTTTTGCCATATTCGTCTTCGTTTTTGTACTATAACGCTTCGAAATCCCGGAGGGAATTATGAATAACCCTGTATAGTCATAAAAAATTACAATTGTTATAGCATAGTATATTTGTTCAATATTGCTAAAAACATATACTTTTAAATTTGACTTAAAAATCATCGAATAGTCAATTTTCATGCGTTATTACCTTCAACATGTATTTCAAGTTTTCAGTAAAATTATGGTGTTCGTCAGAATAAATTCTTGAAAAAGGAAATCTCTTTCTTTCGAAATCTCTATCTAAACTTTATCTAACTAAACTAAAGCCGAGCAAATTATTTATTTGTTTGCTTGGTACAATCTTGAATAATAGCTTGGATTAATTACTATGCCATCTCCAAGAAAATAGGAAATTCATTCATATTGAACATGGGAATTTTGTAGAGGGTGTTCTTTATGACCTCCATAAATAATAATTTTTCAGAATCCTTTTCGAAAATAAAAATAGAAAAGTATACACATTCATTATGGGTCACATGTTAATATTTAGGTTAGGAAAAATTTGGAAATGTCGTTTAAATCTTTCGAACCACTAAAGAAAAGGACAGAACAAAGAACAGGAAAACATGTTTGATTGCCAGGAAAAACAGAGTTAATACACAATTAGTAGAGACACCCTCTTAAGTTTCTTCTGGCGGTTAAAGCAGTTTTGACGATTTTCAGCCCATCTTCCTTACTAGTGTTACTTGTAATATGCCAGTTTTCGACAAAATTTTTCTTTCTTCATTTCCAAGAAACAGAATTTTCGTCCTCGCTGAATATGGAAATGTTTAAGGGGAGGGGGGGGTTCTTCATGATCTCCATTAAAAATATTTTTTTAGAATCCTTTTCGAAAATGAAAACAGAAAAGTATACTCATTCATTATGGGTCACATGTTAATATTTAGTCCAAGAAAAATTTAGAAATGTCGTATAAATCTATCGACCCCAAAGAGAAAGGCAGAACAAAGAACAAGAAAACCTGTTTGATTGCAAGGAGAAAAGCAGTTAACAGACGATTAGTAGAAACACCTTTGATTTCTTCAGGGAGTTAAAGCTGTCTTGATTCTTTTTATCCTGTCTTTCTTACGAGTAATTTGCCCGTTTTCGACTTAATTTTTTTTCATCGCTTAAATAATAATTTGTAGCCCCTAAAGTGTAAACTTTTCTACTAAATTTCTGAAAATAATTTTAAAAATGTATTTTAAGGAAATTAGGGTATGTATCAATACTGGTAATTAACAGTGTTGATGAACATTTTGCTACTTATAATGTTAACTTTAATGTTACGTAGCATTTTTATAATCACTAATATCCATAACGTAACAAAGTTTTAAACTTTTTCTCATTTGTTAGCGGTAGAAAGAACTTTGCTTAAATACAAATAGCAATATTTTGAAAATCTATCCGAATTGATTATTGACTAAAATGAAAATAATATCAATTGTGTAGATAACATAAAAAGCTTTTTTATGCGCCGTCAGAAAATTTATTATCCAACCTATTGAAATTATTGACTAAATTTACTAACATGTAAACATTTATATACCATGTAAACACTGCTATCAATTATGTTGTGAATGTAAAAATCTCCATGGGCACTGCCATTGACAAAGACTTTGCATTACGTAATTGCTTTTTGCTAAAACTTCTGCATTATATTTTAATTATTGGCCAGAAAAAAATGTGTATTAGTTTAATATTCTATTAGTTTAATGTTCTTAAAAGAAATAGAGTAATAGTATTGATATCTTTTGCATTCAAAAAGACATTGAATATATTTCAATCTGACTTCTATTATATATTTAGCCATCGATTTCACACAGTTGTTCTCATATCTTCATAAGAATTATAGAATTTTCCGAATTGTTTTTCTTAATTTTTAAATTTACCCAGAAGCTTTAAAACGCAAGTTTTGATAAATCGGAGCAGAAAAAAATATACATAATTAAAATACTATGCTATTTTCATTTGAAAATTGTAAATACTGTATCACTTAATACAACAAAATAATCACTAAACTTATTTATCTCTGATGAATAAGACGAAAAATCATTCACGTTTTTAGTGCCCTTCCTTGGAGTATATAGTTTGATGTTTCTATTTTTTATTTCCAATATGAAGTACTTAAAGTGTTGCAAATCGAAAAATGATAGTAAAATCAAAGATCCAGCGTTTCAAAATTATGGATATTTGTGGCAAAGTTTACTTTATTTTAGCTTAAATATTGAAGATAATGCTGAACGATTCTTTTATTCTAATAAGGTTTTATTGCGAATAAAACAGCTTTTGTGCAGTTTCTTTTTCATATCCTCTAGTGTTTATTCTATGTTAATTCTAATCCACGTAAATCTAAACTATATGAAAGTAATTATAAGCACAAGTACTACAAATATGCTTTCAATCGTTCTATGGTTTGTAGCGTATAAACGAAAATTGCAAATTCGACGAATCGTAAGCAAAACATATTCCCTCAATTCAAGCTTATTCCCTTCCCCTTTGAATGAATCTTACAAAATAAACATTCTTTTAGCAGTTTTGCTTATGCCACTGCTAATTTACAGTTCATTAACAACTGTATTTTTTGCTTATTATGACATTTCAAGCTTTTGGACATTCAACTTCAAGATTGAATCATTATTTCTTTCTTGTTTAATTAACTTCTTTTTTAGTTTTCTTTATTTTTACCAACTTTTGTTGTTTCCTTGTTCGGTAAATTTTATGATATGCGCATTATACAACGATTGCGGCAAGTTATTACGACGATTTGAAGAAAAAACGAAAAACGTCAATGATGAAGATGAAATATTTCAGCTTATCTCGAAGTACTGTGATATTCGGAACGTACTAGAAGATGTTAATGAGGTACTATCAGTACCTTCGTTTTTGTGTTCCGTGATTGTTTTCATACACATGAGTGCTTTTCTTGGATTGATGATATTAACCAAATACTTGGACAACGATGCAATCTTTTATTCAGAAATGGCTTACAATGGATTCATGTGCCTCATATTCTCAATTTCATTACCTTTTGCAGCATCTGACATACCACGAATAAGTAATAATATTAGAATTACATTCGGTAAAATGTACGATACTTATTTGTTCAGATCTGAAATGAGTGATGAAAAATTGGAAATTTTGCATTCGTGCGCAAAAAAGGAATGTTTTACAATGTCTGGGTGGCACTTTATACAATATGACAGAGCTTATTTGCTACAACTTTATGGTGCGTTATTTTCATATGGTTTGTTGTTTTTAAATATTAAAACGAATGGAATTATTTAAATGAAAATTTTCATATTTTAAGACACGTTTTAGGCAAAAGTATTTAAATTTTTTCTCGAATTGGCATCTTTATGGTATTGATATTTTGCGAAATTCCTTTTATGGTATTCTTTGAAACAATGGTTACCAGCAGAGAATGTTTAGTATTAGTTAAAATTAGTTATAGAGAGCTTAGAGAGTAATAATAGAGGGGTTTTTCAGAGCGTTTGTTTCACTATAACCATAACACTAACCTTATTTTATATAACTCAGCAAAACTGCGGTTGTTGGCATTGAATAGCATTTTACTTAATTTATACACATGCGCCGTGAAACTTAAATAGCATTAACGATAGAATTAAGTAAATATAACGTTTTGCCAAATCTCTCTAATTTATTGTAAAAACGACTTTTTGGGCTCCGCATGTCTGTATCAAGTCATATGAATAAATGTCTGCAGCAGTAGTTTGTGCATAAGTACTTAAAATCACTAAACACAATGTTTTTTTGGTTGTAAGCGATACAATTTTTATTATTAACTATTAAAATATGAAATGTAAAAAACTATTTTCGTGCAATTCATATTGAAAGTGAAAATGTGTGACAATATGTTGTATGCACTAGAATAATTAAAAGGTTTTTCGACTTTTAAAATATGAATACAATATTTGGAAGATTAAAAATCTTTAATAACTGATTGAAAAAGAAAATCACTTTTTGTGCTTGGCCCGGTTGTATTAACTCATATGCATAAATGTCTGTTTTGTGCTTACATCTAGGCGTCATTACCAAATAATTTGTGAGAATTTTTTATCTGAGTTTAGTGTATCACACAGAATTTTTTAAATATCAAAACTCTTTATTTTATATAAAGTGCAAAAATTATGAACTATTGTTCAAAAGACTTAATCATTTAAGGCACATGTACATGTGAAACAATTAAATGTCTTGAGAACATATAAGTTTTGACAAGGTTTAACGAAAACCTACGTGAGAGACTAAACCTGGTTCTAACTTTACCATAACTCTTACCTTATTTTCCACAACTTGGCAATAAAGTAGTTGAAGGCATTGAATATTAATTTTCGCGCATGTGCTGCGAAACTCAAATGAGCGTTAACGTTAGAGTTTAGAGAAACGTAATATTTTGCAAAATTTCTCTAATAACTGATTAATAACTGATAGTAAAAACGACCTTTTGAGCTTCACACGTCTCTATCAAGTGATATTAAAAAAATGTATTTAGCAGTACCTTGTGCATAAGTACTTCCTTGCTATAAGTCATTTAACACAGTATATTTTTAGTTGTAAGTGACACAATATTTGTCATTAACTAGATAAATATGAAATGCAAAAAATTCTTTTCGCGTGTTCATAACCATATTGGAAGTGAAGATGTGTGACAAACTATTTAATGCTCTGTAATAATTATAAAGTTTCTGAATATGTCGAGATTTAAAACATCACCAACGACCTGGTGAAATATAAGAATTATAGGCATAAAAAATTGCAATTGTTATGGCATAGTATATTTGTTCAATATTGCTAAAAACATATACTTTTAAACTTTGACACAAAAATCACCCAAAAGTCAGTTTTCATGCGTTATTACCTTCAACATGGATTTCAAGTTTGTAGTAAAATTATAGCGTTTATCAGAATAAATTCTTGAAAAAGAAAACTATCACGGAGCTAAGTAAATTACTCTATTTTTCTCAAAATTTTCTTTTATTTAAACTCTAACTGATCTAATAATGAGCAAATTATTTACTTGCTTACTTGGTACAAGCTTGAAAAAATAATGTGGATTAATTACTATGCCATCTCCAAGAAAATAGGACTTTCATTCATATTGAACAAGGAAATTTTTTATAGGGTGTTCTTCATGATCTTCATAAATAATAATTCGTTGGAATCCATGTCGAAAATGAAAATAGAAAAGTATACACATTCATTGTGGGTCACACGTTAATATTTAAGATGGGGAAAATTTAGAAATGTCGTATAAAGCTATGGAACCACTATAAAGAAGGCAGAACAAGAAAACCCGTTTGATTGCCAGGAGAAACAGAGTTAATAGACGATTAGTAGAAGCACCCTTAAATTTCTTCAGGGTATTTTGATGCTTTCATTCCTTCTTTCGTGATTTGCCAGTTTTCGACATAATTTTTTTCATCGCTTAAATATTAATTTGTAGCCCCTAAAGTGTAAACTTTTTCAACTACATTTCTGAAAAAAAAAATTACAATTTATTTTAAGGAAATTAGGGTATGTATCAATACTGTTAATTAACAGACATTATGAAAATGCTTACTACTTATAATGCTAACTTTAATGTTGCGTAGCATTTTTACAATCACTAATATTCATAAAATAGTAAAGTTTTAAACATTTTCTCATTTGTTAACCGTAGGAAAATTTTTGCACAGAAACAAATAGCATTATTTTGAAAATTTTTAAATATCAAATTTTAAACTTTGCTAGTAATTTTGAGGCTTATATATATCCAAGACAGTTTTGGGGGGTTGGAGCTGTTTCCAGATATATAATATCGAAACTTTTTCCAGGAATTAAACTTACAATACCAGGAATTATACTTAAGAAAAATAACAATTGGAGAACTATATCCAAATTGATTATTGACTAAAATGAAAATAATATCAATTGTGTAGGTAATGTAAAAATCTTTCTTATATACCTTCAAAAATTTAATGTGAAATCTAGTAAAATTATTGACTAAATTTATAAAACACGCAAGCATTTATATAGAACGTAAACACTGCTATCAATTATGTTTTGAATGTAAAAACTTGCATGAACATTACAGTTGACAAAGACTTTTCATCACATAATTGCTTTTTTTAAGAACTTCTGCATTATATTTTTCGTATTGACAAGAAAAAATACATAATAATTTAGTATTCTCTTAGTTTAATATTCTTAAAGGAAATACAATAACAGTATTAGTATCTTTAGCATGCAAAAAGACATAAAATATATTTTAATCTGACTATTATTGCATATTTAGCTCTCGATTTCACAGTTGTTCTCAAATATCTTTATTTGAATTATAAAAATTTGAGAATTATTTTTATAGAACGTTATATAACGCAATAAGTTATAAAACGCAATTTTTGATAAAAGGAAGAACTGTGATTAAATCGTAGCAGAAAAATATATAAATAATTAAAATATTTTTATTCATTTTCATTTGAAAGTTATAAAAAATATATTACTTAATACAAGAAAATACTGCTAAACTCATTTATCTCTGATGGATAAAAAGAAAATTCTTTCAAGTTCTTAGTGCCCTTCCTTGGAGTAAATAATTTGTTTTTCTATTTTTTATTTTCAATATGAAGTACTTCAAGTCTTGCAAATCGAAAAATAATTGTAAAATCAAGGATCCAGCGTTTCAAAATTGTGGATATTTGTGGCAAAGTTTACTTTATTTTAGCTTAAATATTGAAGATAATGCCGAACGATTCTTTTATTCTAATAATCTTTTATTACGAATAAAACAGCTTTTGTACAGTTTCTTTTTAATATCAGCTAGTGTATATTCCATGTTAATTCTAATCCACGTAATAAGTCTAAAATATGTGAAAATAATTATAAGCACCAGTGCTACAAATATGCTTTCAATCGTTCTATGGTTTGTAGTGTATAAGCGAAAATTGCTAATTCGAGAAATTGTGAGCAAAACATATTCCCTCAATTCTAGCTTATTCACATCACCTTCGAATGATTCTTACAAAATAAACATTCTTTTAGCAGTTTTGCTTATGCCCCTGATAATTTACAGTTCATTAATGACTGTATTTTTTGCTTATTATGACATGTCAAGCATGTGGACGTTTAATTTCAAGATTGAACCATTATTTCTTTCTTGTTTAAGTAACTTTTTTTTTATTTTTCTTTACTTTTACCAATTTTTGTTCTTTCCCTGTGTGATAAATTTTATGATATGCGTATTATACAACGATTGCGGAAAGTTATTACGACGGTTTGAAGAAAAATTGAAAAATGTGAATGATGAAGATGAAATATTTCACCTAATCTCGAAGTACTGTAATATTCGGAAAGCACTGGAAGTTGTAAATGAGGTACTATCAGTA